>NC_044358.1:12768121-12930621 GCF_007364275.1 Archocentrus centrarchus | reverse complement strand
CTCAGTACACGTCAACAACCCCACATTGGCGCTTTACAAGGCATGGGAGAGACTAAACGAATGTTATGCAGCACCCGAAATAATCGAAAAGTCACTCTTCCAACGACTGGACAGTTTTCCAAGAATAACTGTAAAAGATAACATCAAGCTGCGTGAATTAGGGGACCTGCTACAAGAGATTCAAAGCGCCAAGGAAGACGGATATCTCCCTGGCCTACAATATCTGGACACTTCTCGTGCAATTGGCCCAATCATAGAAAAACTCCCGTATGGACTTCAGGAGAGGTGGATGTCACATGGCTCTCAATACAAAGAGGAAAATCAAGGCTGTTTCCCACCTTTTGAGTATTTCTGCAAATTCATATGCAAAGAGGCAAAGAAACGCAATGATCCGAGTTTCCACCAACAAAACAGCCCAATACACTCAAAACCAGAAAAACCTTATGCAAAGAACTTTGACTCTAGGAAACCGATTACTGTACACAAAACCAATATCTTTCCGCCTATCAAGGACTTTAACAGGAACTGCCCACTGCATAATAAGCCACATCCACTCAAAAAATGCAGAACGTTTAGAAATAAACCACTCGACGAAAGGAAGGCCTTCCTCAAAGAGAAAGGAATATGCTTCAGATGCTGCTCTTCAGACAGTCATCTTGCAAAGGGCTGTAAATCTGCAGTAACTTGTTCTGAATGTAATAGCATGAGTCACGACACAGTCATGCACCCAGGTCCTCCACCACAGATCCACAAGGCTCCCTCACCAGCACTGGAGGATGGCGGGGAGGGAGAAAACGGTCCAGACGCAGTCAATGTCACAACAACCTGCACGGATGTGTGCAGTCCAGGTCAGTGGGGTCGTTCATGCTCCAAGATATGTCTTGCATGGGTGTACCCAAAGGGTTACAAAGACAGAGCTATCAAAGCTTATGTAATATTAGATGATCAGAGCAATCGTTCCTTAGCCAGGCCTGAGTTCTTTGAACTTTTCAACATTAAAAATGAACCTCTCGCCTACAATCTCAGAACATGCTCTGGTGTGGTTGAAACCTGGGGTAAAATAGCTGAAGGATTTGAAATTGAGTCACTAGATAGATCAGTGGTTATTCCCCTACCCCCACTCATTGAGTGTCAAGACATTCCCAACAACAGGAGTGAAATCCCAACCCCTAGTGCGGTGCTACACCAGCCACACCTCCAATCCATAGCAAAGTACATCCCAGAACTAGATCCTAAAGCTGAAATACTCCTGTTACTAGGGCGAGATGTTCTACGGGTGCACAAGGTCAGGCAGAGAGTGAATGGCCCCCATAATGCGCCCTTCGCCCAGTGCTTAGACCTGGGGTGGGTTGTAGTTGGGGAGGTTTGTCTGGGTAATGTTCATAGGCCGACAGTCAGCACTCTCAAAACAGTTGTCCTGGAAAATGGTCGCCCTACAGTTTTCAAACCATGTGACAGCCTTCTGCGATTCAAGGAAACGCCACACACAATTAGGCCAAGTAAAGCACCCGAGCAAACTCTAGGACAAACGGTCTTTAACCAGACAGAAAATGACAATAAACCAGCTCCCTCAGTACAGGATGCTCTCTTTATCGAAATGATGGACAGTGCTATGTTCAGAGATGAGGACAACAGTTGGGTCGCCCCACTTCCGTTTAAAGAACCTCGCCAGCAACTGCCAAACAACAGAGAGCGGGCAATCACGAGATTCTTGTCCTTAAAACGCAACCTAAACAGGAAGCCCAAAACGCAGGAGCAATATGTGGCTTTCATGGGAGAGATTTTCTCTAATGGTCACGCTGAGGTGGCACCCCCACTAAAACAGGAAGAGGAGTGCTGGTACCTTCCAACCTTTGGAGTTTACCACCCAAGGAAACCCAATCAGATCAGGGTTGTTTTCGACTCCAGCGCCCAGTACTCTGGTGTCTCACTTAACAACGTCCTCCTTACTGGCCCTGATCTAAATAACACACTCCTTGGAGTTCTTCTCCGCTTCCGGACAGAAAGTGTTGCGATCATGGCAGATATAAAGCAAATGTTTCACTGCTTCATGGTGCGTGAGGACCATCGTAACTTCCTCCGTTTTCTCTGGCACAGGGACAATGATATAAATAAGGAAGTTATCGACTATCGCATGAAAGTCCATGTATTTGGCAACTCACCATCTCCTGCTGTTGCTGTTTACGGACTACGCAGGGCCATCAGAGCAGGTGCAAAGGACTATGGAGCAGATACTGTCAAGTTTGTGGAGAGGCACTTTTACGTTGACGATGGCTTGATCTCCGTTCCCTCTCCCGCCGAGGCTATAGACTTGCTTCAGAGAACACAAGCCTCACTCGCTGAATCCAACCTGCGCCTGCATAAGTTTGTTTCTAACTCGCAGGCAGTCATGCAGGCCTTCTGCCCTGAAGATTGTGCACCAGTCATTAAAGCCTTGGATTTAAGTGGTGAAGAAACACAATCCCAGCGAAGCCTTGGGCTCATTTGGGAAATAACAACAGACACATTCACTTACTCAGTAGCCGACACAGACAAACCATTTACTCGGCGTGGCATACTGTCAGCCGTCAATAGTGTCTTTGATCCCCTGGGCCTATTGGCACCTGTCACAATCCAAGGAAGAGCTCTGCTCAGAGAGCTCAGTTCAGAATGTTCAGATTGGGACACACCCCTTCCTGAGGACAAGCAAAGCAAGTGGGAAATGTGGAGAAATTCCCTTCAGGACCTAAAAGAACTACACGTCCCTAGAACCTACACATCTACCTCACTCAGTCAAGCAACGCACAAAGAACTGTGTTTATTCTCAGACGCGTCAACTATGGCCATAGGAGCTGTAGCCTGTTTAAAGGCAGTCCAAAGAGATGGCGAAGTTGAGGTCGGATTCATAATGGGCAAGGCAAAGCTTGCTCCATTGTCAAAACTGACTATACCAAGACTTGAACTGTGTGCAGCTGTCTTGGCGGTAGAAATGGCTGATCTCATTCAGGATGAGTTGGACTTGCACTTTGACGCAGTACACTTTTATACGGACAGTAAGGTTGTACTGGGCTACATCTGTAATGAGTCTAAGAGATTCTACCAGTATGTCCACAACAGGGCACAGCGCATTCGCCAGTCTTCAAAGCCAGAACAATGGCACTACGTGCGCACAGAGGAAAACCCAGCAGACCACGCATCGAGGTCGTTGTCAGCAGCTCAGCTAAAAAAGTCCACCTGGTTTACCGGACCATCCTTCATCCACCATTCTCCTGCAGAGAAAACTCAAATGAGTGGAATGTTTGAGTTAATTGAACCTGAAAAGGACTCAGAAATTAGGCCACAAATCAGAACACATGCCACTCACCTCCAAGTACCCAGCAGTAAGCGTTTTGAGCGCTTTTCCACGTTTAAGTCCTTAGTCAGAGCAATAGCAAATCTTATCCACATCGCAAAATCTTTCAATAGGACCAATCCGAACAGTAAATGCAAAGGCTGGCACAAATGTCACCTGCCTCTTACTCCAGAGGAGCTATCTCAAGCAAAAACCATCATCCTCAAAGAGGCACAAAAGGCCCACTTTGGAAAAGAACTTTCTGCCCTTAATGCTTGCAAGCCGATCTCAAAGCAGAGCCCTCTACAAAAGCTCAGCCCAATCCTACAGGATGGTCTCATTTCTGTTGGAGGCCGACTTAAACACTCAGAGATTGAGAACTTCGAAAAGAGCCCTGTAATTCTCCCCAAAGACAGTCACATTTCCCTTCTGCTCACTCGTCATCACCACGAGCAAACAGAGCATCAAGGCCGTCATCTGACGGAAGGAGCAATCAGGGCTGCTGGACTGTGGCTTTTAGGTGGCAAAAGACTGATCAACTCAGTAATCCACAAATGTTTAACCTGCCGCAAACTGCGTGGAAAACAAGAACAGCAACTTATGGCGGCCCTGCCACCTGAACGCCTAAAAACCTGTCCTCCTTTCACCTATGTTGGCCTTGACGTCTTCGGGCCCTGGAATATAACAACCAGGCGTACCAGAGGTGGAGTAGCTGAAAGTAAGCGGTGGGCCATTTTGTTTACTTGCATGAGTTCAAGAGCCGTCCATATTGAGGTAATCGAATCTCTAGATACGTCCAGCTGCATAAACCCCCTCCGCCGCTTCTTTGCTCTAAGAGGACCCGCCAAACAGTTGTTATCTGATCGTGGCACCAATTTTGTTGGAGCTTCAAAGGAACTAGGAATGGACAAATCAATGCAGAAGTACCTAACAGAGCAAGGTTGCAGCTGGGAGTTCAATCCGCCACATGCTTCCCACATGGGAGGCTCTTGGGAGCGCATGATCGGAGTCGCCCGCAGAATCCTGGATTCCATGCTATTGCAAAACAAGGTTCAACTGACTCACGAAGTGCTTTGCACTCTCATGGCCGAAATTACAGCCATCATAAATGCAAGGCCGCTTGTTCCTGTGTCCTCCGATCCAGAGAACCCCTTTATTCTATCCCCCTCAATGCTCCTTACACAAAGGTCTTGCCTTCTCCCCCCATCTGGAGAGTTCTTCAATAAAGACCTTTACACCAAACAATGGAGACAAGTCCAAGCTCTCTCCAACCAGTTCTGGATGCGCTGGAGGCGAGAGTATTTGCCCACATTACAACAAAGGCAGAAATGGACTGTATCACGCAGAAATCTCCAAGTTGGTGACTTAGTTCTGCTCAAGGACAAGCAGGTCGGACGTAACAGCTGGCCCATGGCAAGGATCACTGCCACATTCCCAAGCAAGGACAATCGAGTCAGAAAGATTGAGGTAAAGGCATGTGATCAAGGCTCTGTAAAGACATTTATGCGACCAGTTACTGAAGTTATTCTGCTCATGCCAAAGGACTGAATGTTTATTGTATTGTTTAGTATAGTGGCCTCACGAGGCCAGGCGGGGAGTGTGTTGCCCTTAAGGCATTTCTTTGAATAAATAAGTTCATATGTTAAATAAATAATTCTAAAAATATTTCTATTTTATTAAGAATGATTACGAGGTGTTTAGATTAACAGTTCATGCTTTATGTAAGTTTTTGTTAGGAAATGTTGTCGGTAAATTCTACTTCCGGTTCCGGCCGTGCACTTCCGGTCTGGCAGCGGACTAACGGTTTTACGTTTTTTATTGCCGTTAAACAAGAGAACATACCTGAAGTAATCTGATCGGATGCTTACCACACTGAATTATCAGGCAGGAACGCCGTAAGTTGCAATTATTTAACAGCTTATACTGATGACTGAATATTACTGCTTATTTTGCCGAAATGTTAATTTAGTGAGTTGATGTACTTTATTTGTGTAATCTTGTTGAGTCCAAGGTTATTTTCTGTCATTTCAGTTTTCACCACACATGTTATGAAGACAATTAAACAAGCTGCAACTAATCTCCAGGGTCTTCATTTCGCGGTTTAACTCGGTGTCACCAACATCCTTGTTGAAAACACTAGAATATATACACATATATACATATATATACATATACATATATACACATATATACATATATATACATATACATATATACACATATATACACATATATACATATACATATATACACATATATACATATATATACATATACATATATACACATATATACATATATATACATATACATATATACACATATATACACATATATACATATACATGTGTATATACATATATACACATACATACATACATAAAAAAAAAAAAAAAAATCAATATTGTCATGGATTACAGGGTCACATGAAGCCCCCAGCAGGGGGACCTGCTGTGACTCAAGGATTTGGTCTCTGTGGCTCCACTGAGAACAGCTTTCTCCCCCTGTGCCTCCTTTAGTGTCAGTGTGTTATCGCTCGGCAGCTCTGACGATAGTTTTCAGTGTTAGTTTAATAAAGGACTTGCAGGTGTGTGTACCTGTTAGCGCTGTATGGCACCAAACCTGCAGCATGAAAACTTCATCATCAGGTAAAACAAAAACACTGAGTGACAAATTATTAACACGTTCTCTGACAGCACATCATAATTCCTGTCTGCTAACACTGAGTGTATGCCTGCAGGCTGGGCGGAGCACTGTGACAGCACAGGTTCAGTACACAACTTTATCCAACAACACCTACAAGCTGAGACACACTGTGACACCTCATCTTAATCCAGAGCCCACGCAGCTCATTGATTTCCTCGCTTTAATAAAATAGAAACAACATGATAATACTGCTGGTGTCCCACACAGTCTTTATCTGCACACTGCCTTCACATAAAGACCTCAACAAACTGAGACTGAACCAGCTGGCAGACACTACACCGTCAAAATAAAACAATCAAGCTTTAATTTATTTATTCAAACTTAAACGGGACAGCTCAGAGGCTGTGACACTGCAAATACAAAAGGCAGACTTAGAAAACAAATGCACACAAACTAATAATCACAAAGTACCTGCAGTTTGTTCATCCCTGAATCAAACGGTGTCAGATTAAACTGAGCCGAGGGGTTTGGGTCCAAACCGAAGGAAATGTGTTTGTTCCTGTTCTTTGTTCTGCAGGCTATTCCTCAGGAAACCTGTACCTGTGAGTCCCTGTCCGATGGATCGACCGTCTCAGACCCGGTCCGTTTATGGGAAAAGTGGGCGGCTGGAGGAACAACAAGCAGGAAGTAACTACCACATCATCCCTGGATTTCACAGCATCAGAGGCCTCAAACATCAAACTCAGAAACAGTTTGCAGCCAAATATATTGTATTCTGTGTCACTTCACGGGCGCTGCCTCTGAATGCATCAGCACCACCACATCTGCTGATGGAGATGCTGATTACTGCCACAGCAGAGCATGGAGGTAAAGTGGGTTCAAGTGAACATGCAGCCAGCAGGAGAATGAGGATGAAGAAGGGAAGAGCATACAGAAGCCCTCCATCATCATCATCAGCAAAGCTTTTCTGACTCCGTCTGACATCACAGGAGAGGCTGTCGTTGGTCAGTGTTGACCCACTGCCTGCTGCTGATTGGCCAATCAAAGCAAACTCACTGTGTCTACAGGAAAATTGCAAGAAACGAGGGAAGAGATGGAAAGGAGACAGACTTTACCTGTGAGGACAAAGTAAAATGTGTCTCTGTGGATGCATGTATAGACCCTTCTACAGCCTTCATCATCAAAAGTATGCAGACGCATGCTGGCAACGGTAGTGAACTGCTACTCCATTCAATCTGATAAGGACAACGAGACTGCACGGAGGTAAAACGTGATTTCTAAACCAGTATCAGCATCAAAATGTCCAGTTGTTGGGTGATTGGCTGTCAGAATCTACCAACAGCAGACTGAAGTTGTACTGATCACGGCTGTTTGAGAGAAACTGGAGGCGTCTGTGGTTGCAAACCATCAAATGTATGGACGAGAACTGGACTAAGGACACGATCAGAAATTTTATATCAGGTAAGTTATTTATCTACTCTGGTTTTACTGGAATTTCAGGTTTAGATAAATACTAATATCTAACATAAACAGCATTAGCTGGTAGGTTAATTGGCTGTTAAACTGTAATGTATGTAATTACAAATATAATATATTATCGGTGGTGGCCAAAGTACTGACATTCAATACTGAAGTACAAGTACAAGTACTTGTGTTAAAAATTACTCTGGTAAAAGTTGAAGTACTGGTTCAAATTCTGTACTCAAGTAAAAGTAAAAAAGTACAGGCTCTGAAATCTACTCAAAGTAAGAAAGTAAAAGTATCTCCTTGGAGGACGTTTCTACCTCTTTCTAACATCTTTCTCCATCTGAGTGAAGTTATCTCATTCTTTGCTCTCCCTTAAAATACAGCAGCTGTTCTTTTAGCTGCAGACACACTGTGTGACAAACTGCACACACTTTTTTTGTGCTCTACGTTTTCTGTCATTTATTTTCCTCACCGTTCCGGCGTGCAGCCTCTATGTAAAGCGCAACTTCCTCTGGCTCTTTCCGGTCTCCGAGCGAGCGTTGCAGGAGCCCCTCCCTCTACCGTGTGGGATGTCTGGTCCCCCCCCTCCCACCCTGTTGTTGCGACTTCCGAGAAAAAGTACGCTCACAATCAGAAGTCGGCTCCACACTGACCGGAAATGCAAATGTTTCTCAGACGCATTAAACCTAAAGTAACGAGCTTGTTTTGAAAATGTAAGAAGTAGAAAGTACAGATACTTGTGTAAAAATGTAGTGAGTAAAAGTAAAAAAAATACAGATACCTGAAAAATCTACTGAAGTACATTAACGAAGTACAAATACTTCATTACTGTCCACCACTGTGTGTATTGTATTATATATATATATATATATATATATATATATATATATATATATATATATATATATATATTACTACCTTTAGATGTTTCAATATGTTTTGGGGTTTCTTGTTTCAGAACCACACACACACACACCACACACACACACACACACAAAAGCCGCTTTCCCACCGGAGCCAGTGCCTTTATTTCAACCATTAGGTGGTTTTTCCACCGCAGAAACACTCGGTGCTCGGCCGAAAAACAGGTTCAACTCCAGCCCCGCACGCGGCAGAAGGGCGTGACTCTGCCGTCTCAACATCAAGTTTTCGACCATATTACATGTGTATTACAGGAGAAAGCGAAGCGATTTTCACGGCTGTGAATTAGGTTGGGCTCTAAGGCTGAACTTGCTGCTTTGTATCAGTTCATATCACAGATAAAAGGACACAAAGTGCGTACTTGTCGTCTTGCTCTAATCGCTGTCTGTGTGCTGCAGTAGTTTGGTTTGGACCGTAAAACGTATTTGCAGCACAGAAAGGGGAGCGTGTTCTCCCACGTTTGTGCGCTTCGGCTTTGTGTCCAGACGAGGACCCGCCCACACTCATACGTAAAGGAGCAGTTCACAGAAACACGGTGGGAACGCGGGCCCGTTTCGCCGGTTCATTGGGAATAGCACGGGCACTGGCACGCGAACCGGCTCCTCAGCGATGGGAAAGTAGCAACACACACACACACACACCAACCCACATACCAGTGTAAAGAGAGATACAGCTGTAACCGCACCAGTGGTGGAAAATAAAGTCCAAACTAAAATCCAGTGATGACCTCCGTGTGATTCTGATCGATCACCTGCTGCGGGCTTTACCTTCGTGATCCAGCACAATTACAATAGCCAGGAAGCACACCCTTCCTCACAAAGTGGTCCTTCGAGCCAGATCCAGAGTCCACAGCAGAAAAGGATGTCCATGTCATTTGATAAGGCAGTGTTTTTCAACCAGTGTGCCGTGGCACACTAGTGTGCCGTGGGAGATCGTCAGGTGTGCCGTGGGAAATTATCCAGTTTCACGTAATATGCCACGAGTGTCTGTGATGTAGTAGTGACTGGAGCATAATCATGTAATACTCTTCCATATCACTAGACTAGATAGCAGCAGGTAGCGAATTGCATTGTACATAGAGACAAGAGAATTAAGCCACTTTTCCATACAGAACGACTCGCCGCAGGTCGCCTCGACTCACCGTGATTTGACGGCATCTACATTAGAATCAGGTACACTTTGCTGGTCCTTTTCCCGTATTCACTCACCCGAGGTTCTAAGCGATCCGAGGCCATACAAAAATGTGACGCGGAGGACAGCCTGCCTCTGATTGGCCAGGGAGTGTGGTCACTAGCGGAGGCATGAGAGCGACTCCTTCACCAGAATCAAACCTGCCATTTTTAAAACCCCACAGCAAGAAACTGGAGGCATGCAAAGCACGGGTTGAATGCCCAGACCGACAGTTTGCAGCGGTAGTTTTGCAACATGATAGCCATCTGAAACGCGCACACAGCATACATATTTGTAACCCTATACTGCGGGCGATCGCCGCTGAAGCACCGTTACCTGCCCCTACTAGCTGAACAGCTGGTTAGCACAGAGCCTGAGGCGGCTGATCAAAGAAACTTTGAATTACCATAATAACCAGGGGTGAAAGTAGTTTTAAATTCTTGCCAGTACTGTGACAAGGACACACACACACACGGGGTGGGACTCGATTAAAAAAATTAATCTAATTAATTAGGAGCTTTGTAATTAATTAATCAAAATTAATCGCATTTTTAATCACATTTGAATATTTAACATGATAAATATTAATTTAAGATTGGTTGATGAATTAATCAACATAAGCTTAAACTTCTCCTTCATGAATCGCCACCTTATCGTGGTGGAGGGATTTGTGTGTCCCAGTGATCCCAGGAGCTATGTTGCCCGGGGGCTTGTCCCCCTGCTAGGGTCTCCCATGGCAAACTGGTTCTGGGTGAGGGTCCAGACAAAGAGCGGTTCAGAAGACCCCCATTGATTGTAACAGCAAAGGAACAGTTTACCCTGCCCGGGATAGGGTTACCGGGGGCCCCACCCTGGAGCCAGGCCTGGGGATGGAGCTCGAGGGAGAGCGTCTGGTGGCCGGACATTAGCCCGTGGTGCTTGGCCGGGCGCAGCCTGAAGAGGTTACATGGGCCCACCCTCCTGTAGGCCCATCACCTGCAGGAGGCGTCGCAGGGGTCGGGTGCAATGTGTGTCGGGCGGTGGCCAAGGGCGTAAGCGGACACACATTGACCGATCCCCGGCTATCAAGACTGGCTATTGGGACATGGAATGTCACCTCTCTGGTGGGGAAGGAGCCTGAGCTAGTGCGTAAGGTTGAGAGATACCAGCTAGATATAGTTGGGCTCACCTCAAAGCATGGCCTGGGCTCTGGAACCAGTCTCCTGGAGAAGGGCTGGACTCTGTTCCAGTCTGGAGTTGCCCTCGGTGAGAGGCGGCGAGCTGGGGTGGGTATTCTTGTATCCCCCCCGGCTTGCTGCCTGTACGTCGGAGTTTTCACCGGTGGACGAGAGGGTAGTTTCCCTACGCCTTCAGGATGTCCATAAGTGCACATGGCACCAGGACACCCTAGGTCGCAGGTCGATGATCGATTTTGTAATCGTATCATCAGATCTGCAGCCGTATGTTCTGGACACTCGGGTGAAGCGAGGAGCTGAGCTGTCAACTGATCACCACCTGGTGGTGAGTTGGATCAGGTGGCGGGGGAAGATGCTGGACAGACCTGGCGCACCTAAATGTATTGTGAGGGTGCGCTGGGAATATCTGGCAGAAGCCCCAGGAGAGCTTCAACTCCCACCTCCGGCAGAACTTCAACAGCATTCCGAGGGAGGCTGAGGACATTGAGTCCGAATGGACCATGTTCCGCACCTCCATTGTTGAGGCTGCTGCTCAGAGCTGTGGCTGCAAGGTGGTTGGTGGCTGTCGTGGTGGTAACCCCCGAACCAGATGGTGGTCACTTGAGGTGAAGGGAGCCATCAAGCTGAAGAAAGAGTCCTATCGGGCTTGGTTAGCCTGTGGGACTCCGGAGGCAGCTGACAGGTATCGGCAGGCCAAGCGGAATGCAGTTCGGGCAGTGGCCGAAGCAAAAACTCGGGTGTGGGAGGAGTTCAGTGAGCCTATGGAAAAAGACTTTCGGACGGCATCAAAGCGATTCTGGCAAACCGTCAGGCAACTCAGGAGGGGAAAGCAGTGCTTCACTCACACTGTTTATAGTGCAGGTGGGGTGCTGCTGACTTCAACTGAGGCTATAGTTGGACGGTGGAAGGAATACTTTGAGGAACTCCTGAATCCCACTGACACGCCTTCTGTAGTGGAAGCAGAGTCTGGGGACGAGGGAGATGACTTGAACATCACTGGGGTTGAGGTCACTGAGGCAGTTAAACAACTCCTTGATGGCAGGGCCCCTGGGGTGGACGAGATTCACCCTGAGTTCCTGAAGGCTCTGGTTGTTGTAGGGCTGTCTTGGTTGACACGCCTCTGCAACATCGCGTGGAGATCTGGGGCAGGGCCATTGGATTGGCAGACCGGGGTGGTGGTCCCCATCTTTAAGATGCTCCAACTTTCGGGGGATCACACTCCTCAGCCTCCCTGGTAAGGTCTATGCCAGGGTGCTGGAAAGGAGGGTTCGTCCGTTAGTCGAACCTCGGATTCAGGAGGAACAATGCGGTTTTCGTCCTGGTCGCGGAATGCTGGACCAGCTCTTTATCCTCTCAAGGATATTCGAGTGTGCATGGGAGTTTGCCCAACCAGTCTACATGTGCTTTGTGGACTTGGAGAAGGCATTCGACCGTGTCCCTTGGGGTATCCTTTGGAGGTCCTGCGGGAGTATGGGGTGTCTGGCCTGTTGTTGCGGGCCATTCAATCTCTGTACAACCGCAGTGAGAGCTTGGTCCGTATAGCCGGTAATAAGTCGGATTCGTTTCCTGTGGGTGTTGGACTCCGTCAGGGCTGCCCTTTGTCATGATTCTGTTCATAATTTTTATGGACAGTATTTCTAGGCGTAGCCAGGTGGGGGAAGGCTTCTTCCTTGGTGGCCTCAGAGTCTCATCTCTGCTCTTTGCAGATGATGCGGTCCTGCTGGCTTCATCAGGGGGGGGCCTCCAGCTCACAGTGGAACGGTTTGCAGCCGAGTGTGATGCGGCCGGCATGAGAATCAGCACGTCTAAGTCTGAGGCCATGGTCCTCAGCTGGAAAAGGGTGGAGTGCCCTCTCAGGCTCAGGAACGAGTTCTTTCCCCAAGTGGAGGAATTCAAGTATCTCGGGGTCTCCTTCACGAGTGATGGGAGAAGGGAGCGGGAGATCGACAGATGGATCGGGGCTGCTTCTGCAGTGATGCGGATGCTGCACCGGTCTGTCGTGGTGAAGAGGGAGCTTAGTGTAAAAGTGAAGCTCTCGATTTACTTGTCGATCTATGTTCCTACCCTCACCTATGGTCACGAGCTTTGGGTTGTGACCGAAAGAATAAGATCGCGAATACAAGCGGCAGAAATGAGTTTCCTTCGAAGGGTGGCTGGCCTTTCCCTTAGAGATAAGGTGAGGAGTGCGGAGGGGCTCAGAGTAGAGCCGCTGCTCCTCCACATCGAAAGGAGCCAGTTGAGGTGGCTCGGGCATCTGATTAGGATGCCTCCTGGCCGCCTCTTGGGTGAGGTGTTCCGGGCATGTCCCACCGGGAGGAGGCCCCGTGGTAGACCCAGGACACGCTGGAGAGATTATATCTCTCGGCTGGCCTGGGAACACCTTGGGGTCCCCCCGGATGAGCTGGAGGAGGTGGCTGGGGAGAGAGAGAAGCCTGGGTTTCTCTGCTTAGGCTCCTGCCCCTGCGACCCGGCCCCAGATAAGCGGAAGAGGATGGATGGATGGATGGATGGAAGCTTAAACCTCAAAATTTTGTTTATTTTCCCACCAGTCTACTACACAGACCAACGAAGGGTAGAAGTGCTCCTGTGATAAACAAACTCCTGAAATTAAAGTTAAGCATCATAACTGGATAGTTTTATTCAACATTAATGTCTCACTTAATAGAGTTGGAAATTAATCATTCGCTCAGCTGTATTCCTTGATGTTGAAAAGGAGCAAAAGTTCGTTCTATGTTTAACCAGCTGCTTTTACACAGGTGTGAGGTGAGGGCAGGTGACGCTGATATGAAGGGTAGCCGCTCACTTCCGGCCTTTGCGGTCTTCATGGGCTGCGAGGTCTACGTGGGCCGGGTCCTTTGAACAATGCGGCCCCTGAATTTTTGACATTGTGCGTCGATATAATCTGTATGCCTGGAACTCGTGCACTGAGAAACGTTCCAAGGTGCAAAGTGCGATTAAAATGTGTTTAAATTTTTAATTCGTTATTTTCCTCATAATTAATTAATCGAAATTAACACGTTAAAGTCCCACCCCTAAATATATATATATATATATATATATATATATATATATATATATATATATATATTTATATTTATTTATTTATTTATTTATATATATATAGCCTGCCTGGATAAGGCAGAATTTAGAAGTTGACAATGTGGAATATATTTTTGTTGTTAAGGAACTGAGATGTTTGCACACTTAACACAACCGATGAGCACCTTCATGCATTCTGGCTCTGTCCACCAACACAAAACTTCTGGACAGAAATAACCACCAAACTTTCTCAAACCTCAGTCCTTTTGGCATCCACTGTGTTTTGGAGCTGAATGCGTGCTCAACTCTCTGGTCATAAGTAGTGTTTTTGAGCTGTGCTGTGTTGTGGAAATTGAGCAGAATAACATGAAACACAATTAGTTAATCTCTATTTGTTTTTAATTTAGATAGTTTGTAACAAGCAGACCGACATTAAACGTAGCGGTGAACGTTTTAACCTGTTAACTGGCCGAACCAAAATCACCTGAAAAAAAACTACGCTCTCTGGTTATTATTGGCTCTGGAAAACCCACGTCATTACCCGTTAACTGGCCGTGTCCTGTCCTCCGGGATGTAGTGCATTTTATATGAAAGGTTAGACCCTCCCATTTTGATTGACACCTCATTCGGCCAGTCATATGAAGAAATGGGTTTTCCAGAGCCAATAATAACCAGGGGGTGTCACATAGCGTTTCGGTTGATGTTGGTGCAGCCAGTTACATGACTGGCCGAAAGAGGTGTCAATCAAAATAGGAGGGTCTAGCCTGCCATATAAAATGCACTACATCGGTCCCGTAAGCGGATGCAGTGCGTTTTATGTGGCTGTCCTCGATCTCTGAGGAGATAGAAGCTAGAGATTTGAGGCGCCAGCATAGCACGAACAGTTCAGAAACAATTTGAAATGAGGGAAAAAAAAGCAATTAAGTTTTGTTCTGATTAAGTCTTGTTTTAGACTGCTTATTGCTAGAGGATTTATTCTGACCCAAAGTGCAGCCGTGACTGGTTCTGAATGACAGCTTTACAGCAGACAGACGCTCCATCTTTTGTTGGTACTGTGTACCAGCGCAGAATCTTTTAGTGGTACGCAGTACCGGACCGTACCGGCTTACTTTCACCCCTGGTAATAACTAAAAGCAGAGAGAGACTGAGAGCTGCTGAGGAAGAGCTTTGTGTGTGTCTGTCTTCAATTCGTGCCAAGATATCAGCTCTGTGTTCATCCAAACAGGCACAGGTTTCACATTGAGAGAGTAAAATACACTGAGACTGACATTTTGTACATGCAACTCTTCATATTTCTCAGTGTGGAACAGTGAAATCTTTCCCAAATATTATTGCTCTATCAGAATAAGCTCTATATTTCTGTATTCCTGATAACAGAATGCTTTTGGACAGAATTAGAGTTTGCAGAACACTGAGGTTTTCTGCTATAGACCACATTGTTGTGGTATTTGTTATGTTCAAGCTGTGTTTTTGTAGTGGACACGTTAAGTGCACTTTTTATTTGAAAGAAGATATGTTATATGATAAAGTTCTTTTTTGTATTTATTTGATTCCTATTCAAGACACTTTGATAAGAATGACTATATTATTATAGTCCAAGAATGGCTATATTGTTAATTAAATTGCACTTTTTATTTAAAAGAAGAAATACAAAAGATGATAAAGTACTTTTTTCTTTGTGTTTATTTGATTTCTATTCAAGAAACTTTGATGAGAATGACTATATTATTAATATAGGCTACAGAGTATAATTTTTTACCATTTTTGGCTGGTGGTGTGCCTCGTGATTTCTTCAATGAAAAAATGTACCTTGGCTCAAAAAAGGTTGAAACACACTGGGATAAGGAGCCCAGTATGTGTGTCAGGAGGCAGCGATCCCTCCCTGCATACCTGGAAGACTACCACCTGTCCGGTGTCCCAACCAGCTCAGCGCCACCCCCACCTACTGACTCTTCTTCAAAGCACAAGGAGCTATTAGAGGAAGAGGAACATGGCAGCAGACATGATTCACGTTCTGCATCCCCTGTCAGCCAAGAGCGCCCTAGTCCCGAGCAGTGGACAGTGTCTGATACATGGGAATCTTCAGCCGATGAATGGAGGAGAGAACGACGCAGCCTGAAGCAGCAGAGGGACAGCCTCCTAGCTTCAATGGAGAGACTGAGATTACAGAACGAGCAGCTCAGAGTCAGAGTTGAGCAGAGCAGCTCTCGTGCAGATCCATGGACTACACAGACCTCACATTGTTAGACTGTATGGCCCCTGACCTGATGCTGATGTCCACTGTAGGATCACTGTGATGCATTTAAACTACACTCCAAGGCTGGTGTGGGTAACAAAGGGCTAGAACAGCACTGCATCTAATCTTTGGGCCCAAAGTTGGAGCCACTGACACCAGAAACTGAACTACGATTGAAGGCACAGCCCACAGATCCTGCCTGCTGTGGTCCCAGCTTCTGTTAGCAACGCTACGTAACGATCAGACCTGAATCATGTTGAAATGTGGGCTGATTGTTGAAGGCACGGCGGCACGCTGGTGGAAAACAAGTGGAGGACCTCAAGAGAGACGGCTGATTAAAACAGGAAGCAGAGAGAGGAAGAAAAGGGCACTGACGGACACTACAAGAGGGAAAGTAAAGCCTCCAAAAGCTGGCGTGAAGCATCCGATGCATTCCCAGGGTGCACTGCAGTACCTTAAGTGGAAGGTCCATCCTCTAATGACTGGGCTTAATGCATACATGCACTATAAAGTCAGTCAATACACACACTCCACCCTATACTGTACGTGACTGATAATAGCACACACAGGAGAAGACATGATGTGTCTCACACACACACACACACACACACACACACACACACACACACACACACACACACACACACACAGCAGTGGAGATAAATCAGTTGTGACGTCCAGTAGATTAGAGTCTGAAGGAGAAGCATCTTCTGGTCAATACAGAGCTGCAGGAGTGTGAGTGTGTGTTTGTGTGTGTGTGTGTGTGTGTGTGTGTGTGTGTGTGTGTGTGTGTGTGTGTGTGTGTGTGTGTGTATTTGATGGTGGGTGGAGAGTGTATTCCTATTTATAAACACAGCAAATGTTTTCTCTGTTTGCTTTTTTCACAGAATAAACTCATTGACACTCCCTCACAGGCTCCCTTACTGAGCAGCTCGTCTTCCTCACACTGCTTCATCAACACCACAGGAAATAAAAGCTTTTTCCTTTTCTCTGACTTTCAGGTCATGTAAAGGTTCAGGAAACTGAATTGTGGTGTAAAGTGTACATTTGATTCAGCACACGGCTCATTTTATTCTTACAGTTGGATTACAGCAGGTTACTGTACTCTCAGTGCTGCTGCTGCTACATCAGAGTAGTTTAACTGCTGACAGCACGAACAGGAGAGCCTCAGTTTCTCCTGTTCCTGCTTTTTCTGTCACTGCAGGCGTCACTGTGAAACTGTTCTTTGTGTGTGTGTGTGTGTGTGTGTGTGTGTGTGTGTGTGTGTGTGTGTGTGTGTGTGTGTGTGTGTGTGTGTGTGTGTAACTGAAGAGATCATTTTTAAAGCTTTTTAAAAGCTCTGAATGAAAATCAGACTGAAGGATCCAACAAAGACGAAGCATGGCGAGAGGGGAGTGTGAGTGTGAGTGCAGCGACAGACACACAAATAAGAAGAGTAAGAGAGACACTACAGAGGGGGGAGGGGCGGGCGGGGGTCAGAGGGAAATAAAGAGCCGAGGACCAAAGAGAAAACCAGGACAATTGACACAATCCCATTTTTCACTGCAGACTCTGAGCTGACGCTCTGGCTGTGATGAACTGCCATCCATCCATCACCTGCTCCAGCTCATGCTTTTCCTCAACACCACAAATATAATAACCCCCTTCCTCAAACATCCACATCTCAAACATATTTCTCTTCATTTGTTGCTTTGTAAACTGAACGTCGTTGGGTTGTGGACACCACCTCACCACATCTCACACTTTACTAAACAATTAAGTTAAGCTGGACTTCTCTGATCCCCATTCAGTGCATTTAATCCTCCCTCAGTCTGAGGAGCAGTGGGAGGCCACCGTGGAGCACACGGGGTTAAACTCCCCGTTTGGTCAGATTTAATCCCAGTGATGTAACACTGAGGGAACAGCCTGCAGTTTAAAAAAGTCCTCAGCTGCAGGCGCGCCTCAGACGGGGTCCAAACCAAAGCAGGACTCTACCAGACAGCTGATTTACCTCATACTCAGTCCTCATGCAGCTGCTCAGAGCAGCACTTTCAGCTGCGCCTCAAACAAGTTTAAAGAGCAGGTGGGCGGGGCTTCCGGGCCTGAAATGACCAAATTTGGCCTATCCCCTCTCACTGACATCACACAGAGCCAAGAGTAGAAAAAAATAGTATTTAGATCAGTGTGAAGTGTGAGCTTTGTTCACAGGGATCACTTCCACACACTGTAACAGTATATCCACAGGTTTCTGTAGGACCATACGTAGGCTGCCATGACAGACTGCTACTTCCGCTGTACGGTTTTATACTTCCGGTTACCCAAAGTTAGAGTTAATGACAAAGTGCGGTTACTTTGTGCTGTAACGGGCGGCTTTATTAGTTGGAACATGAGCTCGGGTTCAACTTGTGCTGTTGCCGGTTGTCACTACATCAGTCTGTACATTTTTTCAAATTATTTTATTCTGTAAATTTATTCTTTTTTTTGTTTCCTTCTTCCTGGGATTGATTGTGCTGGTGGCGCCCCTAGTGGAAACAGCTGCAGACACCCATCTCCTCTATGTTAGTGTTGCCTGTTGGCTGTTCTGAATGGAATTTCATTGTATGTAGAATGACAATAAAGTTCTATTCTAAAATTATACTACCCAGTGTCACATCCTATTACCGTATGTTTTACTTATGTTTTAAGTTTTCCTTTAATGTACAGCCTCTTATTTTTTTACATTATTTTATTTATAGTGTGACACTACAGCATACAGCCTACACAAAGCTTAAACAATGCCTGCCTTCATGTAGACACGTAGCAGTTAGCAGGATGACAGCTGCGTGTCTCCTCGATCACAGCCTTCAGCCAGTCCAGTGTTTCTGTTTCAGTGATCTGAACACTCTGATATCCACATCAGTGATTTACCTTCCACAGAACAGCTGCAGCATCACTACATGATTTCCCTAATCAGAGATACAGGAACAGCTGACTGTCTCCACCGCTCCACTTTCCCTTAGCATGACCCATGCTAAGCACTTAGCTTGGCCGATGCTCTGGCTCAGCTCTACAGCTGCTTTAAGGAAAACAACGTTATCTTGTTTGTTCAGCATTACTTTATTGATTTTATTGCTTTGAAGGTAATCTGGTGCTCTTATAATTACGTGATTCCTCGCCGTCAACACCTTCAGAAAAAACAAGGTACCTGATAATGTCGATGTAGCTAAGGGCCATAATTTCATGTCATTTACACACGTGACGGGTGAGGCACTGTTACCTTTTTAAAACATCCTTGCAATGTATCCACCTCTGATGTGGAACCATTTAGGCAGGTAAAAGAAACTGCAGTGTCAAAATGTTTCAATGAACAGCAAGTGTGTAAGCCCGCAACCGTGAACTACAGCGCAAACGGAAGTAAACTACCGGCCTCCGCTATGAATTATGGGTAATGGCGCGAAGTCAGGAATACTGTGGATACATCACAGTGTAACAAGCTAAAGTAAGAGAACTCCATTGTTGTGAATACTAATGTTCTGTGAGGGGTTCAAAGAGATTATACAGTTGAGTTATAGCTTATCAGGGTTTTATTGTAAGAACTGTTAAGAAATTTCATTATTTATTAAGAACTCAGTTTAAAAAGCATTATCAGTTATCTACAAAAGTCGTCTAAATCCAGTCATCTGAGATTGATTGCTTTTGTCTCCGCCCACTAGCCTAGGGGATATCACAGTATTTTCCTCATTCGAGTAAATGTTCTCAGTGAGGAAACATCGGATCATCACTTTTGTGATTATTTCTCCCCTTCAGGTATGTTGATGGTGATCGATGCTACTAAGATATGTTATATAACAAGTATGCTAATAGTGTTCTAAGCATTCATAAAATGTGCATATAGGTTTAAAAATTTTGCATAGTGTGTGTTTGTGTGAGCGAGGTCCCACTCGAGAGATACGCCGAACCTACGGCAGCGCCAAGCCCTGCCGCCATTTTCTGAACATCCCTGTAAAGGCATTTTATTGAATTGTGGATTGTGTATATTCATTCGAGTAAATGCTCTCAGTGAGGAAACATCGGATCATCGCTTTTGTGATTATTTCTCCCCTTCAGGGGCGTAACAACAGCAGGTCCCATTCAAACAAAGCTCACTTAGACACTTGACCCATTGTTTTAATACTGATCCAGTGAGAACCCTAAAGAACCTCCCAGAACCAGAACTGGGTAAATGAAGAGCCCTGACCTCAAAGGGCCCGAGGACATGAAAATCAGAGTTTAGGGTAGTAACATGCAGATTATAGGGTTATAACATGGGGAAAAGTCTAACACCTAACATGGTGCTTACACAGAAATGCCTGCAGACTCTAGTTTGTACTGGGACAGATTTCACTGTTACATTTTCAGCCACCCCTCAGCTGTAAGCCTACACTTCAAATACACACACACACACACACACACACACACACACACACACACACACACACACACACAATGATGCAGTACATAAAAAATGCATGGCAAACCCTCCAAGCTGCTGCTCTCATCAGCACAGTGACCCCACCCCATTCCCGTGTCCCCTTCCCCCCCCTTTCACACAGCACACACACAGGTGTGCTGATGGTGGGGGAGGGGGGTCTGTCCCCATCCCTGATCTACCAGCTGTCTAACTCCACCTCTGGCAATGCAATAAATAATGAAGGCAGCAGTGCATGCTGGGAGTGGTCAGAAATGCAGAATCCCGTTACAGCCGTTACTTCCATGATGAGAAACGCTCTGGTTTCCCTCAGTGAAGCACACACCAGCGTGCTGCTGCAGCGTGACAAATGACCTGATGAACTCTGTGCTTGCAGGCTAACCAGCACCAGAATGAGAAATGACTAAGGAAACAGTTTCTGTTTCAAACAATAACATCTAGCTGTGTGCTTGAATTTAACCAGAAGTGCTACAGAATTGGACCGACACCCAGCTCTCTGCCTTCCTCTAAGACTGCTGTTTCAGGAGGTTTCACTAGCACGCACAGACAGGCTTTCAAACAAGTGAACCTACAGGTATGCTCAGGAAACAAGTGAGGCTAATACTCACAAAGTGGATCCCTGGGATCCTCAGACACTCAGATGTCATCCAGGCTGACATCAGATGGAGTGAGACTGGGTGGGATGAAGGGATCAGATGGATAAGATGAACAGACCTGACTCACTGCTCATCACTCCTGAACCTGTGTCAGAGTAAACTGCCTGTGTCAGCTCACCTGTGTCAGCTCACCTGTGTCAGCTCACCTGTGTCAGCTCACCTGTGTCAGCCGCAGAAGGCAGACTGTGATTTAGCATTAAGACCTGACCGATCCCCCTCTGTGTGTGTGTGTGTGTCAGAGCTCATTGATTGAATAATTGATGAAGGCACCGCTGCTGTCATGTGCATGTGGACGCTGCACAGCTGCAGGTATTTTATCACCTCAAACAGCTGGAGCAGCAAACAGCTTCTGCTCCTGTTAGCGTGTGTTCATGGCAGGGTTAGCTCATTAATAACATCTCACACAGGTTTGTGCACCTCTGTTAAACCAAGCACTGCTGACTTTGGACTACATCTGCCAACATCTAGGCTTCAAAATAGGAAGTTTTTCCCTCTATTTTACAAATCATCCAAAGAGTCGCATACACTGCTCCACCTGCTGGCTTAAATTTCACAGTCTTGCTCTTTCCTGTAACTTCACAGCACAGTGAGCTGAAGTGGTAAAACAACAGCTGTGATGGCAGCTAATTCATTCAGCATCTAACACATGTGCACGCACACAGATTAGCTCCACACACACTCCCTGAATCCGGCTGTTCCCAGTTTGCTCCATCCGATAGGTTGGAATTGCATTTAGGGTGTGGGCTGATTGTGTAGATTGTAGCTCGATTAACAGAAACGCACACAAAGCTTACAGATGCTTGTCCTCCAAGTATTCATCATGAACTTTAAGACGCCACATGGGAGTAGCAGCAGTGGTATTAGCAGCAGCAGCACTCAAACACAGAAAAACCCTGATGCTAATGCTAATGCTAAATCAATCAGAGTGAACTCATCTCCTTTTTTAAATAAAAGCACCGCTTTTGATCCTTCTTTGACTTAGAGTGAGGGTTGGTAACTGTGTGTTATTAAGGTTTCAGAGTACATCTGCGACTCATGGAATGAGCAGAACGCTGAGGTGAGGGGAAGACCATGGAGGAGGAGAAGATGAAGCCACTGATGAGGCTCCAGAAGGAAAAACAACGTAGAAGAAACTGCAGCCATATCACAGCTGGAGGAAAAAGATGCAATCCAGCCTGTGTGAGACCTACAGTTAAACCTCCTCCAGTGTATAAATCCAAACTCTTATGGAGCATTTAAGGGCAGAAATCCATCCACTCACACATGAAACTGATCAGACCTATAAGGAGAATCGATAATCAATAAAATCAGGTCAAAGCAGCCGAGCTTACCTGTGAATGTGGCGTCTGGCTCGCTCCTCTCACAGAAAGGCAGAGGGACACGTTGGAGCTGCAGCCTGCACACAAACAGACACAAACAGTCTTCACCTGCCACGCTTTGAACCAGCCATTTCTCTCATTCACATCTGTTCTGGTCCTGCTGTCAGACATGAGCAAACAGACCTCATCTGCAGGGGACAAAAGCTGAGCAGACCAGCAGCAGCAGTACTTCCTGGCTTATTAGTGTTTTATGAAGCTAAATTCAATCACGTCTCCACAGTCAACAGAGTGCAGAGAGAAGGAGATGACTGTGGCGGCACGTTAATGCCTCTAAGAAACACCAATGATATGAAACAAGGGAGAGAACTTGAGAAAAGCTTTGTGTTTCATCCCTTCAATCAGTGCAGCAAAGATCCCAGCTAAGCACCAGGAAAAGCTTCAGCCCTGTGGGAATATTTCAGACGAGCATGCCTTTAACGGTTTCTGTATCACCTTTTTTTTTTGCATCTGTGCCAAACAATAATGTTTCTGGCAGGAAGCCTGAAAGGAGACCTGTTCTGCTCATTTCCAGCTCCATCGTTTCATTCCTGGCACTCTGTTAGAGTTGCTTTGTATCATTCACGGTTCAAAATAATCCTTCTTTATTTCAGTCTGAGCCTTGGACCAACCGCTCATCCTCTGAACCATTTTAGCTCCTTTCTTTCAATCGGCTCTCTCACAATCATTTTGAATAGCCAGTGGGTGTGGCCTATGTGCCTGAAATGACCATATTAGGGATATCCTCTCTCACTGACGTCACACAGAGTGGGGAAGAAAAAAAAGTCTGAAACTGAGCATTTAGAGCAGTTTGAAGTTGGAGCTTTTGGCTCACATGGATCTGTGAATATGATCATGATTTTTGAATATCTGAATATTAAATCATTAAATATTGAGTTGTAAATAAATCAAACCATTTATGTGACTCCTTTTTGTCTTAAAGTATATATTTTCCCTCATTTTTACCAGCATCAGCTCAGATACTTTATGTGCAGGGTAGCACCTGCAGACTGTGTGCTAACATTTGTTATTTTTAAAGTTTACTTTTCTCAGTTGTTTTATATGTAAAAATGGACTAAAAGGCTGAAAGGCAGAGCCCACACAGAGCTTTGCAGACCTTCACCTGTGCTGTCAGCAGTGTATGAAGAACAGAAAAAGGACTAATACATATGTAAACTGTATGCTAAAAACCATGAAAACTGTCCAGCGCAGTCACTCTCTGAGCTCCTCACACTGCTGTTTCTCACACTTATCATCTCTGTGCTGAATCCTGCTGTTGCTGTTCAAGTGAACCAATGAGCACCATTATCATCCTGGAGGCCTGTATGCGAGCATGTTTGCATCAGTTACATACCCAAAATCCTTCGCTCGGTAGCAAAGAGACCTGCTCAAATGGACTCAAACACAGGAGTTTAAGTGGGCCAGAATGGTCCGTCAGTTAGTGAGTAATTAAATACAAATTACTACTGAATGAGCTAATTTTTCATCTGCTGCAGCTTCCTGTTGTTTCCAGTGATGACATGGAGCTACTTGCTCAGTAATCAGAAAAGAGTTGAGTAGAATGGGAGGCAGAGCCTTCAGCTTTCAGGCCCCTCTTCTGTGGAACCAGCTCCCAGCTTGGATTCAGGAGACAGACACCCTCTCTATTTTTAAGATTAGGCTTAAAACTTTCCTTTATGATCAAGCTTATAGTTAGGGCTGGATCAGGTGACCCTGAACCCTCCCTTAGTTATGCTGCTATAGGCCTAGGCTGCTGGGGGGTTCCCATGATGCACTGTTGCTACTTTTCCACCGCCGAGGTGACGGTGCTCGTGCTGTTCCCAATGAACCGGCTAAAAGCTTAAGAACGGCCCGCGTTCCCACCGCGTTTCTGTGAACTGCTCCTTTACGTATGAGTGTGGGCGGGTCCTCGTCTGGACACGAAGCCGAAGCGCACAAACGTGGGAGAACACGCTCCCCTTTCTGTGCTGCAGATACGTTTTATGGTCCAAACCAAACTACTGCAGCATCTGTGTGCAGCACAGAGGGAAACACAGACAGTGATTAGAGCAAGACCACAAGTACGCACTTTGTGTCCTTTTATCTGTGATATGAACTGATACAAAGCAGCAAGTTCAGCCTTAGAGCCCAACCTAATTCACAGCTTCTCTTTTCTCCTGTAATACACATGTAATATGGTAGAAAACTTGATGTTGAGACGGCAGAGTCACGCCCTTCTGCCGCTTTCATCACGCGTTCCTGGTTCCAGACCAGCTAGCGTGCAGGGGCGGAGTTGAACCCGTTTTTCGGCCGAGTGCTTCCGCGGTGGAAAAACCGCTGAACGGTTCAAATAAAGGCACCGGAACCCTGTTTGTGGAAAGCGGCTTATATGGTCTTTACCTTACAGTATAAAGCAGCAAATGTTTGTTGGTGCTATATAATAAAATTTAATTGGATCTTAAATGTTATATTTTAATTCATTTTAGAGTTTTAAAATCAGATATTGTATCTTTACATTACGTTTGGCTGAACTATGTTTTTGTGGAACCTCTTGCAAAACAAACTGAAGTACGCAAATGTAATAATTTAAAGGTTGCATGAAAATACCAGGCAGTGTTGGAAATCAACATAACTCATGAAACAGCTGCATCTATTCAGCTAAAAGAGCACTGAATACTGGAGTCGCACCAGCACAAAATATTATGCTACTTATTTTTAAGTAATTTTTTTCACATGCTGCACCACTGTAGCCATTCTTGGGACCCCCCCCCTGCAAAATCCCACTTGAACCCCCGCTCTGATGAGTCAGTCCCCCATGCCGGGGGTTAATGTAGGTCAGAGAGGCCACTGGGTGTGCATAGGTGTGGATGAGCTCCTTTGTTTCCTTTTTCCATCTTTCAGCAGATGGAATCCACATGCCATCACACACACACACACACACACACACACACACACACACACACACACACACACACACACAGCGTGCTTTTAGTGAGGAGGGCACCATTTGTGTGTGTGCAGGGGGGACAAACAGGAGGGCAGCCCTGCAGCTGTCCACACATTCACACCTTACTGTGAGAAAAACACACACACACACACACACACACACACACACACACACACACACACACACACACAGAGTAATGTAATGGCAGCAGACACACAGCAGTTCTAGATTACAGCTTATTAAGGTGTTTCTGATCTCAGATTATCGCAGGTTAAAGCAACATGCTGCCACCTGGATACGTGGCTGTGACAGCTGGATGGTGTAAGCCTCTGCTAATCATTCACACACACGCTCTCACTAAGCTGCAGGTATAGGCGAGCTGGGCTTCTCTCACACACTGACGGGCTGACCTGGACTACAGCAACAAGTTCAAACCAGGTGAGTCAGCAGAGAGCTGCAGACAGCGTACAGGAGCAGAGCTGCAGCGGCCCTCAGGAACCAGGTGTTGTTTTGGCTTTGAATGAATGTGAGCAGTGATATAAGGTTTGCTTATATAGCCCATTTTCTTTAACCACAGCATCCGTACCAGTCTGAGCATTCACCTACAGCCTCATCATGGAGGCTACAGTCTCAGATCTCATATTTATAATGTGGATCACAGATTTCTGAGCTCTAAATGAGGCTGACAGCCTGATGTCAGCGTATGGCTCAGACTCACACAGAACAGCAGCCTAAAGGTGACACTGAACCTTTTTGCTGCTGATTACAAGTAGTTGCAGAGACCAGCTGGTCACCCAAAGGATGACCCTCAACCTCTGAGTGACCACTTCTGATTGGAAGGGGATGGGACAGGTTACTTACTGACGTGTCTCCAAACACTCAGAGTTGGACTGACTGCAATCAGTCTCAGACAGGTTTACAAATTATTGATAAACGCTGACGACTGCCAACACGTCACAACCAATCTGAACGTGTCTGTGATGCGTCTCGTTGCAATAGAGGACTCAGCTGGCTGCCAACTAGCTGCTGTTGGTTTGGTTATATTTCTATATAGGAGCCAGGCTGCCGTACACCTGCGTCATTTAAACTACGTCAGTATTTGTGGATGACCTCCTGTTTCAGATCTGTGAGGCTCCGGCTGGACTCTGAATGGTTTTTGTAAATTTCTGCTGGTTTATCACAGCTCATCGCTGTATCATCACAAACCGCCTCACTGCTGTTTTATCGCCATCTTCACCAAAGCTGCTTTGAAGATGGAGAGCGGTCACAGATCTGGTCCTCAGTGCGACCACACGGTTGCACTGATTTTGGTCTCAAACCACGGTTTCCCCAGTGTGACATCATGGGAGCTGCTCCATCCCTGCTAGTACTGAAGGTACCCTCAGAGCGTTAACTGTAGAATAATGCAACAAAACCACAATAAGAGAATAGTGTTTTAAAGGCAGTGTTTAATTATTACTCAGCTCCCTCCATTATTAACAGGTTAATCACTTACAGCTCTGAGTCTGCCTACCACACCATGCATTTATTATTATGACTGCTACAGTGATGTCAGTAACGCGCTACTTAGTAACGCGTTACTCTAATCTACTACTACTACTTTTTCTCAGTAACGAGTAATCTAACGAGTTACTATTTGCAGTCCAGTAATCAGATTAAAGTTACTCATCCAAGTCACTGTGCGTTACTATTGTTGTCATTTTCCTCAGTACAAAGATGTATTTTTGCTTTCTTCTTGCGTCTCGGGTAGTGACGTCTGGCTGATGCGACAGTTAAGTCCCGTTGTCGGCATGAGGACAATACCAGCACAGCGACACAAATGTAAACAATGGAGGGAGGAGAGAGATGGGCATTTTCTAGCTGAAACACAGGCACTATTGTGAGTCTGTGTCAGCTAAAGATGACAACATCAAGGTTAGTTGTGCACTCTGTGCTGGCGACAAAGTGCTATGTAGCTTCAAAAACACTACGTCAAATATGAGAAACATCTGGAGTCAAGGCGCAGTCAAACTTACAGAGTGAGTCGCAACAGGTGGAGCGAAGCAGAGCTGCAGCTAACCCTAAATCCACTATAGTTAACTATGGTTTTTATGCCGTAACCATGATTTTACCTTGATTACTGCATAAAAACCATAGTTAATCATACTCGATTTTCGTAAGGGAATGCAGGAGCCCCCCAGCACCCAAACAACAAAAGCTGGACTTCGCTACAAACCAGTAAGTGGGGGAGAGCTGAAAAAGTTGAAAAGCCCTCTACTAGAGTATGTAGTAGAGGGCTTCATAAATGATTTTGAGAAATCATGTTGTCTTTGCTGTATTTACCAATATAAGCAAAGACATTACACATAAAAATACACAGAAACATCTGAATCACAGACGATCACTTTTTGGCACAACACCGGCCGCTGTGGAAAGTAACGAATAAAGTAACTTGTAATCTAACTTAGTTACTTCTAAAATGAAGTAATCAGTAAAGTAACTAAGTTACTTTTTAAAGGAGTAATCAGTAATCAGTAGTCAGACTACATTTTCAAGGTAACTATACCATCACTGGACTGCTAACAGCTGTAAGATTAGAACAGACCCGGTAAGTTCAGCCCCATAAATGAGCTTCTGCTGTTCAGTCATGGCTGAAGCACCAACATGAGGACCATCCTGAAACACTCCTGCACTCTAAACCTGTGAGATGAAACAGATGAAATGTGCTTGGCAGGAAAACGTGAGGAGCTGTTTGATGGCTGCACGCCTGATTATTCCCGCCGAGCGTGATGAGATCTGCAGACGCTCACAGCAGAAAAAGTCTCGCTATAAATGGAAAACTTCATTTTGTGGATTTATTGATTTTCTTTGCTCTGTAAAAAGTCAGAATGATATAACATAAACACAAACAGCCTCACAAAGGCCACACTGACGTGTCAGTTATTCACAGAGGTGGGAAGTAACGAAGTACAAATACTTCGTTACTGTACTTAAGTAGATTTTTCAGGTATCTGTACTTTACTTAAGTATTTATTTTTCTGACTACTTTTTACTTTTACTCCCTACATTTTTACACAAGTATCTGTACTTTCTACTTCTTACATTTTCAAACAGACTCGTTACTTTTTAACGTCAGAGAGAAGTTTGCATTTCCGGTCAGTGCGCCTTCAAACATAAAGCGATCTGAGCCTAAATGGAGGAATAATAACATATAAGAGACAATCGTACTGCGTATCCTCCATCATCGGGGCTTATCTCGTACAAAGAGATTAAATACGCAAACCCATATAATTAATGTATCATTTATAGCGCTATAATCGGGCCGGACCGAGTCCGTAAGTTGCGCTGCGGCACATAAACAGCTTAGCTAGCGCTACTGAAGAGGAGCGAGCATAAAGGGAGTAACGTGTGGCAGGTAAATGCAACGTTTCTAAATGCTCAACAAATATCAGCAAACACACAAAGTGTGTGCAGTTTGTCACACAGTGTGTCTGCTAGCTAAAAGAAGAGCTGCTGTATTTCAGGGAGAGCAAAGAGAGAGAAGTTCACTCAGAGATGGAGAAAGAGGACAGGAGAGGAAGAAGAGAGGCTAGAATTAAAGGTAAGGACTGGAAAATAAACTGAAGTATGCTGACTTTGTGTAATTCAAAGATTCTATGAAAATGCTGCAGTTTAGTGTTTAATAAATAGGTTAGTTTGTTGTACTGTATTTACAGTAAAGCTCTGTGTTGGACTGGAGCGCAGTGTTTGTGTTCATGGTCAGAGTTACAGGTTACATCAGTGCAGCAGAGATGAGTTTGAATCAAAGCTGCTGATGCTGAGATTCATTCACTGAATCCAACATTTCTACAGCCTGTATGCTGTCAGTGTAGGGGATGGAGATCAGCTCAGATAGCTGTGAAATACTGGGTTACATCTTTGTGAATTCAGTTCATCCACACAGAGCAGTAAACCTCAGAGCAGCAGCAGCAGGTCAGCTGATCACAGCCTGCACACCAACATCATTTACTGCAGCTCACAATAGAAAGTTGTGATTCTTCTCCCCATGCAGAGCCACTACAGCTGATCTTAGGGTTCCTCCACCTTCTGTAACCCCTGAGTATCCTCATGTTGGTGTTTAGGTGGAGGCACAGTCACCCTCTACTATGGAGGACACAGAGAACAGAGCTGTGTTTAAATTCCCTTTCACAGTTTGTGTCCTACATAACAGATTCAAGCTGAGTGCATTCATTAGGATTAAAATTTAGATTGGAATAACATTTGTATTCTCATGTACTATTTTATATTATTACAATAATATATAATGAGGTTCGGTTTGTTTTACACAAAAATAGCAGGTAGAAACATCCTCCAAAGAACTACTTTTACTTTCTTACTTTGAGTACATTTCAGAGCCTGTACTTTTTTACTTTTACTTAAGTAGAGAAGTTGAACCAGTACTTCGACTTTTACTAAAGTATTTTTTAACATAAGTACTTGTACTTCTACTTAAGTACAGAATGTCAGTACTTTTGCCACCTCTGGTTATTCAGCTGTTCATTATTATAACCACAGGACAAAATACAGTACATTAGCTTTAGTGGCTGTTCAGTTCCAAAAACAGGGTCTCTAACACGACTGCCACAGTTTACCAGCTCACTTACAGTTATTGTTCATATTCACGCTGAGTTTGGGTTTCATTCAGGTTAGTTTCCTCAGCTCAGGTCTTAATGTTTGGATTTCATTTGTATTAGTCAGTGTTAATTTGAGTCTTCTTCATTGTGATTATATGGAGGGTAATGTTGGGGGGGGTATTTTGTGAATGCAGCTCAGAGTCATGTAGTAATCCTAAGTTTTCATAAACAGAAGCACCAAACTGACAAAGACTGACACTATCAACATTTCCTATATGTTTTTATTTATTATAGTTATTTAGTATTTTTTTCCAAGGGGAGTTTTTCTGTTTACTAAACTTTCCATCTGTCCATCTCCTTCTGCTTATCGGGGGCCTCCTCCCGGGAGGACATCCCCAGAACACCCAGGAGGCGCCCGGGAGGCGTCCCAGTCAGATGCCTGAACCACCTCAACTGGCTCCTTTGGAGGTTTACTAAACTAAGTGTGGTCAAAGGTTTTACCACACTTAGTTTAATTGACTGTAATAACCCTGTTTTTCATAATCAGCAAAAGCCAACCTTATAATAAAGGTTTTTCCTGCACATTAAAAAAGAGCATTTATTGCATAAAATATCAGACAAAGGAAGTTTAAACTGTCAAGCCCAAGAGTCTACCACCCAGATCTGTATTCACAAAAGAAAAATAAAAGTTTCTGCTTCTAAACACGTACTTTTCAGAAACTAAGGTGGTAATTTAATAAAAATGGATTTATGGAAGAAAGACAATGAAGTGATCACCACCCACGTCTTTGAACTGCTGCTAAAAGAGAAGCAACGTTCAGCATCTGATACCAAAGCACTTAACTGCAACTGTAAAAACTGCAGTACCAGCACATACCTGTAGGGCTGTTCATTAAGGATCTGCTGAAGAGCCTGTAGTTAGTCTCATCAGGACTGAATCGAAGCTCAAGTCTAATCTGTGCCTGTAGATTTGGGGTTCGATCGGCTTTCTCGGTAGAGGGCACTGTTTAGTATACGACTGTGTCCTCAGCATAGTAATGAGCAGATCTCAGTGGTCCCAGGTCATTTATGTACACAGTGACTTGGATAGGGCCCAGTACTGGCCCCTGTGGAACACCTTTTGCTTATAAAACTGCCAAAAATGAACTGAAATATGCACAGACTTCTGTTAGGAAGGTAAGGTGAGGTCCACTATACACATGCACATTTTCACACACACACCCCCCCCCCCCCCCCCCTTATGAGCCAGGAAAAACCCCAATAACTGATATTAAAATGAGCTTAATCGCCGAGCTCTACCCAGTATGTCTAAGAGCCTGTGTGTGATGAGCTGGGAGTGACAGACCCCTCTCTGTTTCCTAAACCTGAGCCTCAGCTAAGCACAGCTTCTGTGTGTGGGAATGGAAACAGACTGAGGGAGATCGGGTGCATGTGGAGGGCAAGCTGACACACTTGACTGGCCATATTTAAAATTTGCAGTGCGTGTTGGCGAGCGCAGAGGGTGTTGTTCCTGTCTTTGTGCTGAAACCGAGGTGAGAACTCAGTTTGAAACGTCCCCCTGGGGGAGGGACACGATGGGTGAGAGACAGAGAAAGGGTGAGCCGAATCCTGTCTGAGAGCGGCAAGAAGAAATAAACCACAGAAAAGCCTCTTTGGCCACATGCAGCAAAGCTATCAGGTGATTTTCTGAAAGCTAAAAAACAATATTAGCACCAGAGACATCATATAAAGTGTTCAATGGCTCTTGATTAGAAATTTCCCCTGCCCCTCAGGAGCCAATCAACACCAAACCGGGGAGCATAGGAGCCAATCACGTGCTGAGGCATGCATGCAGTCCAGGTTCTTCCAGCTTCAGCTCTGTGTTAGCAGACAAAGATGCAGCTCGGTGTACTGAGAGTGAAAGGGAAGTCTGCTGGTTGATCTCCTCCCCTCATCCACAGCCAGAGATGGGGTGAGGAGCTCAGGTATTCGAGCTGCCGCCCCTCCACTCTGAAAGGAGCCAGTTAGGGTGGTTCATCCAGGAGACTGGGATGTCTCCTGGATGGGGAGTTTCAGGCTAACTGCGAGGAGACCCAGGGCCAGACTCAGGACGCACTGGAGAGATTGTCTCTCGTGGATTAGGAAGCCCTCGTGCCTCTAAGGAGGAATCCTAGTCAGATGCCTGAATCAGCTCATCTTTGAATGCAGAGGAGCAGCAGCTCCTCACCCCACCTCTGAGCCCAGACACCCTTTGCAAGATTTAAATGTTTCTGTATCTTTGCACATCATATTTCCCATGCCAGCTTCTCCTACTCTTATTTGAAAATGTTTCCTTGTCCTTTAACTGAGAAAACAAGGAGAGGGTCCCTCAGGCAAAAACAGCAAAGAGAAGAAGATATGACTACAGGACGAGAGCGAGAAAGAGACTTCCTCTGACGGGGGAGAGACGACCGGGTATTTATAGCTAATAGCATCATAGTTGCTTCACTGGTTATTTCAGATAGACTGAAGGAGAGGAGGGATGAAGATGGAGAGGAACAAATGCTGAAGAGAATGAAAGGAAAACATGAGGACACTGGGTACAGAGAAAAGAAGAGGAGATAAAGAGCTGAGGAGGATGGCAGAAGGAAAGAGAAGGTGGGAGAGGAAACTGTTGGAACAGTTTTGGCTGGGCGGGATCTGCAGGAATGATATCATGAAGACGGCATTTAGAAATATCAGGATTACACAGCTGGAAGTCCCCCTCCCTCCCCCTGAGACGCAGGCCTGAGTCTGCTGTAGCCGTCCCTGCTGAGGCTCACCCACATCTGCACACATGAGCTGCAACGGCCCTTTACTTCCATCCCTGATCAGCATGTGGATCATTTAGTCCATAAAACATCAGGAAACATTTCTCAGAGCTCAGGGTTTTATCCTCCACTCACTTCCTGGGTCAAACTAAAGGATAAAAGGTGGAGCGAGAGTTTAATACTTTATCACACTTATTATTACTTATTTTAACATGTTAACAGGTTAAATAAAGAAACTCTTACGTACATACAGAGAAAAGCTGCTGGTGCAAATCCCTCCATCCTGTCTTAGCCCTCCTGCTGGGAGTCTGAGAACATGAGAACACTGAAGCGTAGATCAGGATGCTGACCCAGCCTGGCAGGATGTGCTTCATATACTTCATATACATACTGTGCGTCTGTCACATACAGATTACATCCACAACAGAAATCCTTTCAGTGGCTGTTACAGCGAGACAATCATGGACCCTAATGTGTAAAACAGCATCACTCAGAAGTATGAATATGAATTTATACTGCAGAGGCCCTCAGCCGGGGTCACAAACACACAATCATGTTCATCTCCAGCAGGCCAACAACACACATGACCATGTAGTCCACAATCACACCGGGGGTCTCTCCTGGGGGTGTAAGGCTACAGGGTGAGAATGCAATACCTCAGCAGAGAGGTATTCACTCTCACACACACACACACACACACACACACACCTGGCTGATAGATTACTCCCCCTCAGTCTCTGCTTTCCACTTCTACCTCTTTATGGTCCTTTTGTCTCTCTCACTCAGTGTGATAGTAAAGGTGTGGCTTGTCACAATGAGTGGGTGGTTCCTCCACCATATGGTCCCTGGACACACACACACGCACGCACACACACACGCACACACAGTGTGAGCTATAAAGAAGCTGGGATTTGGCCTTGACTGTATCTTCGTGATGTTTCCATGTTCAGGTCTGTTTCCAGGCAGAAACCTGTTAGCAGCATGGACCCACTCATCACAATGATGACCCAACAATGAACTGAGAGTGAACACACACACACACACACACACACAAAAAGGACTAAATCACTACGTTCACACTGATGCATATGGTCTCTGGAGCTTGAAAAAGGCGACTGGACTTCTTTTTGTTTCTTGAAGACGTTTCACCTCTCATCCGAAAGGCTTCTTCAGTTCTCAACCAAATGGTGGAGAGACCCAGGTATTTAAACCCCTGTGGGCGTAGTCCCCTGGAGGTGGTTATGACCCTCTATTGATCATGTGCTTGAACACATGTGCCCAGGTGTGAAGAGGGCGTGGGTCATATTTAATCAGTGGTTTCAGTTGAAACCAATTTAGGACTCCGCTGAGTCCTTTAGGAGTCCTAAATTGGTTTCAACTGAAACCACTGATTAAATATGACCCACGCCCTCTTCACACCTGGGCACATGTGTTCAAGCACATGATCAATAGAGGGTCATAACCCCCTCCAGGGGACTACGCCCACAGGGGTTTAAATACCTGGGTCTCTCCACCATTTGGTTGAGAACTGAAGAAGCCTTTCGGATGAGAGGTGAAACGTCTTCAAGAAACAAAAAGAAGTCCAGTCGCCTTTTTCAAGCTCCAGAGACTACTATGACCTGGATAACTGAGAATCTACACAGACACTGATGCATATGGTGGCAGTGAATGCATCATGGAAACACAGACTGATGTATGATGTGTGCACAAGTGAAATGAACTGTTTTATTATTTCTGTTCATAATACAACTTATTTATTTACATTATAAAGTCAGTGAATCTGATTCTCCAGTGCAACTGAACTTTTTTACAATGACAGTGTTGAATCTTGAAGTCTGTATGTGGACCAAACTGTCTCTACGACCATATTATTTATCAAATAACATTATATGCAACTACTTACATTAAGACTGAGGTGATCCTGCCTCAGGTGTTTCTGTACAGAACAATCAGGTGTCAGTTTATTTGTGCCGCTTCAAAAACAGTTCCGGCCCCCCACAGACAGAGGGCGCCATCACAGACCTGACACCAGGTGTGTCCCCCCCTCCTGCTGCATTTACGCCCGAGTCTGCCTCTGGTGGCCTTGTGGTGACGATGGTCACCGTGATCAGTTCTCCAAAGCCAAACAGCATGGTGCCACATCATGACGGACTTCCCACCAACAGGAAGGGGGATGCCATGTTTTTGTGTGTCCGTCGGTTCCAGAGGGTTAAATAAAGTTTGTGTGATAGATACACAGTCTGTGATCTGGATCCAGAAGCATGTGTGGGATATTCGGGGTTAGAGCTTTGGTTCAAGTAAAGAAGCACTTGCGATGTGACACACTGCATCTGAACACGAGCGTGAAGAGCTGATAGTCTTCAAGGACGCATACCGAAGAGGCCACGTGAGCGCGCAGTGTCGGTATCAAACATGGTGCACTACAGTGCAGCAGGCTCAGCGCCCGGTCTACAGGAAACACTCAGAGCTGAGGAGCCAGGCAGAAGTGAGCCGCGCCCCCCTGAGCGGAGCTCCACCTGTAAAAGCTTCTTCCTCTCCCGCGGTGAGCGCTCCGATCGGGCCGTGCGGCGACTCCGGGTTTAATGACACTGAAGCGGTGGAATATTCCAGCATTATAATTATATCCACCATATTAAAGCTATCTTTGATCCTGAAGCGTACTATTAACAGCTTAGAGCTGCATTATCAGCCTCCCTTTCATCTGCACATCAGTGAAGTGGATAAAATACTTGAAGAACGGAGTGAGGCTCACAGCTTTCCTCTGGGTGCAGCCAGCCTGCTGCACGGAGAGGAGAGCGCAGTGCTGTCGGGGCTCGTCTAGACGCCGCGCTCAGCAGCCTTCCAGGCAGACAGGCTATCCATTATTCAGCTGCTGGCAGGCTCCTGCTGTTCCACAGCCAGCACTCCTACTTATGCTGCTACAGTTTGGGAGTTAGCGTCTAAGAAAAATACTGTATGCAAGCTAACGAATCTTTAATTTCAGTGCTGACTGTAGAAATCTGCCTGAATTCATATCTGCACCTAATTATGTTCCTTTAATAGTTTAGAAGGGATTTAAATGGCCCTTTATCTGCTCCCAGGCTTTCTATTCACCACACCTGTCAGGTAACACTAAGAACCCTGCTGAGCCTCCATGTATCAGGACAGGGATTTTAACCTCCCAGAAAATAAGCGCTGTGGGTCCAGCTTTTCTCACTTTAACATGTTAGACTGGACCCAAAACATCACATTACAATACAAACTAACCAACCAATCAGGCGGCCCGAAAAAGCTCCTGTACTGAGAGGACAGCAGGTACAAAATTCATACAAACCCTGTCCTTATTCCACTTACTGTGCAGCTTTTTCCTGCCCTAACTCAACAGTTGCTAAAAGGGTGGCCGGGCTTTCCCTCCCAGCGTGAGGAGCTCATCGTTCAGCAGAGGAGAGAGCTGCTACTTCTCTACACCTCCCAGGTGAGGCGGTCCTGGCATGTCAAATGGGAAGAGGCCCCGGGGGCAGACTCAGGACACATGGGAGATACTTGGGAACGCCTCGGTGTCCCCCCGGAAGACCTGGAGGATGTGACCAGGGAGAGGCTGCAGCCACGGCAACCCAGACCTGGATAAACAGCAGAAACTGGATGGATGGAGCTCACCTGACACTAGTTTCTACCTGCTTATAGAGCTGAAACGAATGGGTTTACCTTCAGTCCTTGATTTAGTGGTGTTTTTATCATTATGGCTTTTATTCTGTTTCAGCTTTGGTTCTTATGGGTGTGTGACGTGGTTTCCATCCATCCAGCTTCAGCAGTTAATACACAGGGTCCTGTCATTACAGCACTCATGTGCAGGGAGGTCATTCAGGTGTAGCCGAGCGCACCTAACACACACTGTAAATACTGTACACAGGTGTTCTTGTAGGCTTATTATGTTGGCTTTGTTTCATTTTGCTTAGACGATGATGTTAAAGACGGATGTGCTGATTAGCTGACTTCATCGGTAGTTTCAATAATACTGCGTCATTTTCATTTCAGGGAGTATTTTTTATGCAGTGAGGCCTTCTATGAGGCAAAGCAGTACATAAACATCTCATTTACAAACTTTAATTATGAGACTGAACCAAAAACGGGAATTATGGGCTTCAAAGCTTTCTGCACATTAGCTCCTGGTAGAGTACGAGGCTCGTATTGTAGGTCAGCAGGTCTAATTCACTCAGAGCCACACAAACTGTCTCTTGGGTTAAAATAACTTCAGTGGCAGGTGTGACACACACACACACACACACACACACACACACACACAGTCCTGTGTGTCCTAAAGAGGCCGAGCCCAAAGCCACAGGAGCCAAATGGCTCATTAAGTCCTCCCGGCCTTCCTCGCTCCCGTCAGGCTGTCGAGGTGTCAAAGCAAAGGCGGGGTGGCCTCGTGCTTCACGCGGGGCCATAAAACACTCCTTCACACACACCCCTGTATCCATGGCAATCGCTATGTCACCATCACCCCTTCAACCGTAATGCAGTTCATCAGTTTCCTTTCACTTATCCAGGAGCACTTTCACACCACCACACTCTGACTTATATTTGGCTCCACGGCTCTGTTATGGGCCCCGCCTCTTTTTCACATGCATACATGGAAAGCCAGAGAGAGCAGCAACAGCACCGAGCAACACCAGCCTCAGCTACGTGGCATTTATGCCGATGGCCACTGTGTCAGGCCATTACAAAGTCCTAACATCACAGCACCCGCCTCCCAATCAGCCATGCTTTCCATCTTTCATGATGTGTGGGATGTTATTGAGAAGGAGGTGCTCTGAGTACGAGACAGCGCCACGCCGGCAGCATTATTCCTCTTTGGTTCTGCTGGGTTTACAGGACTTCTCTGTGCTCCTATTGGCTGTCCTCACAGGAGTCAGACCCCCTAAAACTTTACCATGCTGGTTTTTCTGTCACAGTATCATGACATGACGCCCCTCTGCAGCTTCAGGTTTCATCATTATAGCCAAGCATCTGCTGCCGAGGCTGAAAAATAAAGCCACGATGCAGTGCTAAAAACTGCAGTTCCTCTAAAGGCCACTCGAGGCTGCAAAAGTGAGTTGGTGCAAAGACTCCAGAGTTAAAATGTCCACGTTTACACCTAACGGGGTTCTCTTTAGAACTTATGCATCTGGATTTGGCTGAGGCCTGAAGTTGTGGGTCCTGACACGGATGCAGCCAGGGACCATCTGCTAGGCTTCACCTCTGCTAATGGAGGCACAGAAATGGGCCTCATGGCTGTGCTGGTGCTGGAGCCTTATCGGGCTCAGCGTGCGGTCCGACCAGCCTGTGCTCCCACTGAGGCAAGTAAAAGCCTCGCATTTTATTAGTTACTTAGCACTGAGTGCTGGATAACCGTGTCTGTGTATCTGCACAGTTTATAGATGCAGCTCCTTAAGGCCTGTACTCACCCAGCCTGTTGGGTTTTTGGGGAATATTTCGTTCTTCAAGCACACTGTGAAAAACATGAAGTTGACATCAAACGATGATGGCCTGATGTTTCTAAACGAGAAGGAAGAAGAAGAGATTCCGGGTTCATCCGGTCCTCGTGAGAAAGCAGCAGCAGGGGGAATCATGGTTCGGTCCTGGAGTTGATGCTGCATCACGTTCATATTTCAGGATCTCAGGGGGCAGTTTGAGCTGGGACCAAATGAAAGTTAGAGCTCCTGTCTGTCTGTAATCAGTGAAATTAGCCGTGAGCCCCCTCCTCCAAAGTCATCAAGAGTCAGTGAAGTCTCCAGGAACAGGAGCGGCGCTCTGATTCCTGCTGAGGGACAGAAGGGACGCTGTCCTCCACCAAAGCCACAGCAGCTGATTACGTTACACTCTCTAGCTGTGAAAACTTGCCTCTAATTGAATATTTTTCCCCAAACAAAAGCAGAAAAACATTCATTTCAGTGAGAAAAGAGAAGAATATTTTCTTGTAAACTTGCAGGTTTTTTTCTCATAAATTTGGCTGGGGGTGCACGCTGCCTCGCATGCTGCACCCCCACGACCCCAAACTGGAAAAGCAGTTCATTAAACGGATGCAGAGATGGGTTTGACAGTTTTTTCTAATAAATTTACAACTTTAATCTTTAGGTTTTTCTCTGCATTTTACAGCCTCTCACTCAGACACTTCATGCTTTTTCCTTTTAAACCCTCAGTGACACAAAGACCGTCACACCCACGCTCCCTTATTGGTGTGGGGTCACCACAGCAGATGGATCTGTATGTCTGATTCGTGCTCGGGGTGGACCAGTCAAAGGTACAAGTCCTCTCACAGTCAGTGTAACATCAGGAAAAAGGCGGTTTCCTGTATAATTTGTGGAAAGATCCATGCGTGAATCAATGGGAAAACCAGTTTCACACCTGGAGAGAGACAGATGTGAAACCCACAGAGATCCGGACACACCGACAGTCCAACGACGTGTGAACTCGTCCGTACAGTAAGGTGTGCCTGAGCGCTCCGGAGTGGGGGGGTTGATTTGATTTCAATGGTTCAGTATTTTATACATTTAATTAAAAATCATCATCACACTACAGCCATGTTTCATCTAACTTCTGCCGTCTGAAAGTGTGCAGAATTATGATAATAATAGTATTTAATGCTCAACATGTGTTGCACCGCTGCTCTCACTGATAATCATCCTCAGCTCCAACACATCAGTGATGGTAAATGCTCCAGTCCGCACGCTGTCATTCAGTTATTGAACTATCTTCAGAGAAACTTTTGTTACATCTGCATTTGTGCGCATCAAGCCGAAAACCTGTTTTTCTCCCCTGTATTTATTTCTGATGATATATTCGGATTTCTCGTGGGTCCCCCCCCTGCCTTGTTCTTGGTCTCCACATGTGCCACCCCACGAAAAAAAAAAAAAAAAAAAAAAAACCTGGAAACGCCCCTGCCGGTGTAATAAAATAATAAACACACCACCCACTCAGGCTATTAAAGCTGTGCTCTAAAGTGGGCTTTGTGCGGGTTTCATGGGCCTGCGGGGTCCGGAGCGTTGTTACGGAGGTGCGGTGGAGAGAATAAGGAGATCACAGCGTGCTCCCAGCCCACAGCACCCATTAACCCCTTCTATTCTCACGCAAATGAGCTCCCTGCGCACCATGCCCGGCTGAGAATGGAGATGCGGGGCTAATTTACAGATAAAAGTCCGAAGGTTCACTCACCGCTGGCTTGGTCGCAAATGTAAATCCCACAATGCCTGGGTGGTAATTTCCGACACCGGGACAGCGCGTCTCCTGCAGTGGGAAAACTCTGCTCCCCTGACGGCTCAGCCCCGCAGCGCTCGCTCTCCCTGCTGGATCGCTTTTTAACAGTAAACTTGCCGAACCCAGGCTATTGTTAGCGAGGCACAGAGAAGGCTGCTGCACAGAAACACCCGCCCCCTGGAACGCTATTGGCTGCTGCTCAGCCTCTCTCGCCTTCGATTGGCTGATCCAGATGTCCGTTAAACTCTGGGGCGGGTCGCAGCTCGCCGGTTCAGAGCGCGATGTGGTGCATTCAGGAGCGCTCACAAAGAAGTTCGAAATTCTAGCTTTCATCGGGCGCTGGCTCCCAGTGTTGCTTTCACGTGTAAATCTGCCAGCAGATTATGGAGGCAAAAAGACTGGGAATTTATTAAACCGTGATTAATTAATCATTGATCATTTAACGTGAGATCTGATCATTAAGACAAGGAAGCAGATGATAAAAATGTAAGCAACATCCCTTTATCTATAAATCACATTTAAACACAAGTACCTGCGTGCGTTTCCCCTCATGAAGATATTGTTTTGCATTTTTCACTGAGCTACATACATTCTGCTTATTTAAGATATTTCTTATAATCTTTTGCCTTAATTTTAAATTCTCTAACACAATTTCACAACTTTAGTGTTATCGTAGATGAAAAATTATCTTGAGAACCATTATAATAATAATAAAAAAATTAACAGGAGAATCACAGTTAAAACAATTATTTAATGATACAGGCACGCAGGGGTAAACAGCACAGTAAACAATGAACATGCTCGTGAACTGAACCTGAAGGGAGGAAAGCAAATGAAAGGAAGCTGGAAGCTGTGAGAAGAAAATAAATTACAGTAAAAAACAGTGTTATCATTTATTAGAAAGAAGCATGAACGAATGAATCTCAATATCAGTCACACTTAATCAAATATATTAAATAAGTCAGGTTATTGTGTTCAGATGAAGAATGAGATGGCGCCATCTCGTGGTGAGAGAGAGCTGGCTCAATACTTATAAACGTAATCGGAGGATTTCCTGTTCTGGAAAGTTTTAAAAAAGGACAAAAAAGCAGAGGTGGGAAGTAACGAAGTACAAATACTTCGTTACTGTACTTAAGTAGATTTTTCAGGTATCTGTACTTTACTTAAGTATTTATTTTTCTGACTACTTTTTACTTTTACTCCCTACATTTTTACACAAGTATCTGTACTTTCTACTTCTTACATTTTCAAACAGACTCGTTACTTTTTAACACGTCAGAGAGAAGTTTGCATTTCCGGTCAGTGCGCCTTCAAACATAAAACGATCTGAGCCTAAATGGAGGAATAGTAATATATAAGAGACAATCGTACTGGCGTATCCTCCATCATCGGGGCTTATCTCGTACAAAGGGATTAAATACGCAAACCCATATAATTAATGTCTCATTTATAGCGCTATAATCGGGCCGGACCGAGTCCGTAAGTTGCGCTGCGGCACATAAACAGCTTAGCTAGCGCTACTGAAGAGGAGCGAGCATAAAGGGAGTAACGTGTGGCAGGTAAATGCAACGTTTCTAAATGCTCAACAAATATCAGCAAACACACAAAGTGTGTGCAGTTTGTCACACAGTGTGTCTGCTAGCTAAAAGAAGAGCTGCTGTATTTCAGGGAGAGCAAAGAGAGAGAAGTTCACTCAGAGATGGAGAAAGAGGACAGGAGAGGAAGAAGAGAGGTTAGATTTAAAGGTAAGGACTGGAAAATAAACTGAAGTATGCTGACGTTGTGTAATTCAAAGATTCTATGAAAATGCTGCAGTTTAGTGTTTAATAAATAGGTTAGTTTGTTGTACTGTATTTACAGTAAAGCTCTGTGTTGGACTGGAGCACAGTGTTTGTGTTGATGGTCAGAGTTACAGGTTACATCAGTGCAGCAGAGATGAGTTTGAATCAAAGCTGCTGATGCTGAGATTCATTCACTGAATCCAACATTTCTACAGCCTGTATGCTGTCAGTGTAGGGGATGGAGATCCGCTCAGAGAGCTGTGAAATACTGGGTTACATCTTTGTGAGTTCAGTTCATCCACACAGAGCAGTAAACCTCAGAGCAGCAGCAGCAGGTCAGCTGATCACAGCCTGCACACCAACATCATTTACTGCAGCTCACAGTAGAAAGTTGTGATTCTTCTCCCCATGCAGAGCCACTACAGCTGATCTTAGGGTTCCTCCACCTTCTGAATCCCACTGTAACCCCTGAGTATCCTCATGTTGGTGTTTAGGTGGAGACACAGTCACCCTCTACTATGGAGGACACAGAGAACAGAGCTGTGTTTAAATTCCCTTTCACAGTTTGTGTCCTACATAACAGATTCAAGCTGAGTGCATTCATTAGGATTTAAATTTAGATTGGAATAACATTTGTATTCTCATGTACTATTTTATATTATTACAATAATATATAATGAGGTTCGGTTTGTTTTACACAAAAATAGCAGGTAGAAACGTCCTCCAAAGAACTACTTTTACTTTCTTACTTTGAGTACATTTCAGAGCCTGTACTTTTTTACTTTTACTTAAGTAGAGAAGTTGAACCAGTACTTCGACTTTTACTAAAGTATTTTTTAACATAAGTACTTGTACTTCTACTTAAGTACAGAATGTCAGTACTTTTGCCACCTCTGCAAAAAAGTCACAAAATTTGATGGAACTGCACCTTTAATTTGGTTTCTGAGTTTTCGGTGGGTGCAGCACTGATGGGAAAACGCACTCATCCTCTCTGAAGGACGTTTGTGTTACATTTCCTGCTGTCATCATAAACATTTGCTGCCGAAGGAAGCCAGGGCTGATGGGAGCTCCTTAGAGGACACAGGTACCCCCGCCTGGCTGACTGAGGGGTGGAAGATGTTTGTGACCAAATCTTTCAGTCGATCAGCACAGGACTTCAAGGATTCAAGGATTCATTATTGTCATTCACATTACATTTGTATGCAGTGGAACGAAATCCTGTTCTCAGGTCCCAGTGATGCCTGTGTAACAGTTATGACATTCAAGTAATTAAAAAAATAAATATAAATACAAGTAACAATAATATAAAGAAAAAATACACACAAATATAAATACAATATGTTCTAACCACTAATAAATACTAAAAATAAAAATGGCAGTTTAGGATGTGGAGTGACGATAGAGACTCGTGGTGCCACAGCAGTGACTTGTGCAAATGACAGCAGCAGTATGTGTATGCAGAGGTTTGCAAGAGCAGTACAGCTACATCAGAGTTCAGCAGTCTCACAGCTTCAGGGAAGAAGCTGCTCCTCAGTCTGGTGGTCCTGCTCTTGATGCTCCTCAGCCTCCTGCCTGAGGGGAGGGGGACAAAGAGTGTGTGTGCTGGGTGTGTGGGGTCCTTCATGATGCAGGTGGCCCTTTTCCTGCATCTGGAGGTGTAGATGTCGGTGGTGGTGGAGAAGCTGACTCCAGCAGTCCTCTGTGCATCCTTCACCACCCTCTGCAGAGCTTTCTTCTCCGCTGCAGAGCAGCTTCTGTGAGACACAGTGATGAAGGCGCCCCGGACGCTCTCCACCACACATCTGTAGGATGAGGAGAGGACTGAGCTGCTGAGTCCAGCGCGCCTCAGCCTCCTGAGGAAGCAGAGGTGCTGGTGTGCCTTCCTGACCAGAGTGGAAGTGTTGTTGCCCCAGGTGAGGTCGTTACTCAGGTGTACACCTAAGTACCTGTACCTGGGGACCACTTCCACCGCAGATCCTCCAGTGTTTAGTCAAGTCAAGTCAAGTTTATTTATAAAGCACATTTAAAACAACGACGTTGACCAAAGTGCTGTACAAGATCTGTAACCCCAAGGACTATACTAAATAAAAATAAAAATATATACATAAATAAATAAAATAAAAATAAATAAATAAAAACATTAAGAACAATAAATAACATAAGAAAATTAAAAATTAAAACGTTTAAAACAAGTACCATAAAATACCATAAAACAATCATCTAAAAGGAGGTAGCACTGCAGCCAAATGCCAAGGAAAAGAAATGTGTTTTTAATAGAGATTTAAATGTGTGTATCGTCTGAGCTGTGCGGATATGGAGAGGTAGATCGTTCCATAGCTTTGGTGCTGCTGCTGCAAAAGCTCGATCACCTCTCTGTTTTAGTCTGGTTTTAGGCCTCTGTAAGAGCAGCTGGTTCAATGACCTCAGAGCTCTTACAGGGGTGTGACAGTGAAGCAGCTCAGACAGATACAAAGGTGCCAGTCCGTTTAAGGCTTTAAAAGTAAGCAATAAAATCTTAAAATCGATTCTAAAACGGACAGGGAGCCAGTGAAGGGATGACAGGACTGGGGTAATGTGTTCATGCTTTTTTAAACCGGTTAAAAGACGAGCTGCCGCATTCTGGACTACCTGCAGGCGGCACACAGATGATTGATCTATGCCAAAGTACAGAGAATTACAGTAGTCCAGGCGGGAAGTAATAAAAGCATGAATAACTTTTTCCAGGTCCTGCTGCGGGAGATAAGGTTTTACCTTGGCAATGACTCTGAGTTGGTAAAAACTGATTTTGGTAACAGCACTTACTTGCTTCTCCATTTTAAAACTACTATCTAAAATGACACCCAGATTTTTCACAGCATCACGACAGTGAGGAGCCAAATGACTCGGAGTGCCAGAGGAGTAGCTTGAGGGGTCAAATTTACCAAAGCATATGACCTCGGTTTTGCTTTCATTAAGATTTAGGAAATTGTTTCTCATCCAGGACTTGATGTCACTTAGACAGTTCAGCAGGGGTTCCCATGGATCTCTGCTGTTCAGTTTGATGGGCATATATACCTGGATGTCGTCAGCAAAACAGTGGAAACAAATATTATGTTTCCTAAAAATCGACCCTAGAGGCAACATATACAATGAGAAAAGAATTGGGCCCAGAATGGACCCCTGAGGCACTCCACAAGAAAGCTTTGCTGTGGTAGAAAAACAGTTTCCTAGATGGACAGAGAAACTTCTATCAGTAAGATATGATCTGAACCAAGTCAGAACCGTGCCTTTAATGCCAATTTCATGTTCTAGGCGGGATAGAAGGATCTCGTGGTCCACAGTGTCAAAGGCAGCTGACAGGTCTAGAAGTACTAAAACTGCAGGACTACCAGAGTCCACAGTTAAAAGTAGATCGTTAAAAACTCTTAAAAGAGCCGTCTCTGTGCTGTGACGCATTCTAAAACCTGACTGAAACTTTTCCCACATTCCATGTTCACTTAAAAATGCTTGAAGTTGCTTAAAAACAACTTTTTCAAGAACCTTGGATAAAAATGGTAATTTAGAAATTGGTCTGTAATTTGAAAGAACATCAGGGTCAAGGTTCTTCTTCTTGATTAGAGGCTGTACAACTGCATGTTTAAAGGCAGCTGGAACACAACCAGATGCAAGCGCACTGTTAATCAGAGCGAGGATAGTTGGTCCCACTGAATCAAAAGCCTCTTTAAAAAGGCGAGATGGAACACAGTCTGTGGGAGAGTTTACAGGTCTCATATTTTGAATCACCTCCTTTAGTGTGGAGAGTGTGACAGGCTCAAACTGCTCAAAGACAGCTCTGCTGGGAGGAGGTGCAGATGAGCCTGTTTCAGCCTGAGGTGATGAAGGCCTGAGGGCAGAAATTTTTTCCACAAAAAATTTCTTAAAGTTTTCGCACAGTGCAGGACAGACCTTCGCTTGGTTCACATTACAGCGAGGATCAGCGAGTGAATTAAAAACACTAAAAAGAAAATGAGGCCTGTGACTGTTACTTGAAACAATGTTAGAGAAATAAGCAGACTTTGCATATTTTACTGCTTTCTGGTATTTCAATAAACAGTTACGCAGGATCTCTAAGGAGACATGGAGCTTATCCTTTTTCCACCTTCTCTCAGCGCGTCTGCACTCACGTCTGAGAGCGCGGGTTGTCTCATCCAGCCAGGGCTGGGAGGAAGGTTTGGTGCGTTTGGTTGTAAAAGGGGCAATACAGTCCAGTACAGCAGTGCAAGCAGATATAAAAGAGTTAGTGAAGTCCTCGGTATTCAGGCTCAAGCAAAAATCCAAATTGCTTAAGTCAGAGTTTTTAAAAGCAGCTGCAAAATCAGCAGCGCATGAAGAGTTAACCAAGCGCACACGACGTGTAGAGGATACTCTATTTATCCCAGAGCTGGGGAGCGCTGCTGTAAATAAAACAGGAAAATGGTCCGATATACCACAGTCACGTATCCCTGTGATGCAGACTCTAAGTCCGTAAGACAACACCAGATCCAGTGTGTGACCTTTTACATGAGTGGGACCACACACGAGTTGTGTTAAGTTAAAAGAGTCAATAAGCGAGGCAAATTCTTTGACCAGTGGACCACTCTCACAACACACATGAATATTAAAGTCGCCAACAATTAAAATACGGTCATATTTTAGTATGAGACCCGTCAGCAAGTCAGCAAAGTCACCGATGAAGTCCTTCGTGCACTTCGGTGGTCGGTAAATCACCGCGCAGAGCACCGAGGGGGAAGAGTTTATCTCCAACAGCTGCAGTTCAAAGCTGGCGTACAGGTCTGCCGAGACCTGACGACAGCGAAAACTGCATTTAAATATTGAAGCAAGTCCTCCACCTTTTCCAGAGATCCGCGGGGAGCTGAAGAAAGAACAGCCGGGAGGTAAAAGTTCGGAAAAAGGTGCAGACTCACCAGCATGAAGCCACGTCTCAGTCACAAACATAAAATCCAACTGCTGTGCGATGAAAAAGTCATTGAGAAGGAAAGTTTTGTTGGCTAACGATCTAGCATTTAGTAGGGCCATTCGGATGTCCAGATCCTTGTTAGCTGAGGCCGGGGCCCGCTTCAACAGGCGAAGGTTAGCATGGTTTACGCCGCCTCCACGATCCCGCATCCTGCGCCAGGACGAGGGACGCCGAGTCTCCAGGATGACAGGTGGGACAATCGGCCTGATCCAGCGACGCCCGAAATCCACAGGCAGCCCAACAGCCTTGAGGCGGCAAAGACCACCATCCAGGGGGTAATGAACAGACAAACCTAGGAGTCTCAGGTAAGTTTTGACCCGCACCGCGATACCTCCCCGCTTTCCGCGTCTCCTCTGGCGTTTGTTGGGGACCGGAGCACTGGGCAGCCGGCGCAAATACTCAGGTACATCCGATAGGTGTGGAGGAAAAATCGTTGAGTTTTTCTTTACAGTATATGCTGGTACCAAAACAAACTGGAGGTTTAGAAGTGTCTGCCGATGGTAGGTGATCAAAGCGGAGACATCTGGGCAGATGACTACCAGGAACAGAGCGACAGCAAACAATACACAGAACAGCTGACGGCAGGCCGTACACAGTGGCGCCATCTTGGTTTCGTTTAGGGGAGGAGGGGGTGTCTCACTCTTCTGAAGTCCACGATCATCTCCTTTGTTTTTGTCACACTGATGTTCTCTCTGCACCAACCCTCCAGGTGTTCCACCTCCTGCCTGTAGCCGGACTCATTGTTTTTAGCGAAGCATCCAACCACTGCTGTGTCATCTGCAAACTTCACAATATGACAGCCTGGGTGTTTTGCTGAGCAGTCATATATGAGCAGGGTGAAGAGGAGAAGGCTCAGCACACAGCGCTGGGGGGGCCAGTGCTGATGGGGGAGGAGGAGACGTTGTGGATCCTCACAGATTGCGGCCTGTTCATCAGGAAGTCCGGGACCCAGTTGCAGAGGGAGGAGCTCAGTCCAAGTGTGAACAGTTTGTGCACCAGGTTCTGTGGAACGATGGTGTTGAAGGCTGATGTGAAGTCCACAAAGAGCACACGGACACAGGAGTCCTTACACTCCAGGTGGGTGAGGGCGGTGTGAACCACAGAGGAGATGGTGTCCTCCGTGGACCAGTTCTTTCGGTACGCATACTGGTGCGGGTCCACAGTGACACCGATGGTGTGCTTGATGTGGGCCATACCCAGTCTCTGAAAGCACTTCATGACTATCAGGGTGAGAGCTACTGGCTGATAGTCACTCAGGCCGGTCACTGTGGAGCTTCAGAACCCGCCCGGGGATGATGTCGGGCCCTGCAGCTTTCCATGGGTTAGTGCTAATGAGGGTCATCACTGCAGCTGTGGAAAATCAGTCCTGAGTCTTTTTTACACTGTGATTTAAAGGAAGAAATATTTTCCAGACAATCTGATTCAAAGCAGTCACACTCATTTTTATATTGTATATGAAACTAAACTCTCTCAGTGGTTAGCTCTGCTGCCTCACAGTGAGAGGGTCCTCTCACTGTACTTTGCCTAAAATAGATCATAATCCTGCTCACCCAGTGGGATTGGAAAGTGTGAACACAGCAGCCAAGCAGTCATCGGCTGTAACACCAACACTGCAGGAAGTGAAACAATATTTAAAAGGCAGACGACACTCTCCATCAGCCTGTGAGGATGAACTGTCCCAGAGTTTTGGTGAGAGGTATCAACAAACAATTTCAGGCAGATTTGTTGGATATACGTGAATATTCATCAGATGATGACAGTGTGAAGTACTTGCTAACATGTATAGGTGTATTTTCTAAGTATGCATGGGTTAGATGTAAAACAAAGTGAGGAGCAGCTGTAGCATCAGCTTTAGAGGCTATTCTGAGTGAGGGACGTGTACCCCTTAAACTTCAGACGGAGGAACTGAGGTCTGTGACCCCCACTTTCACAGGGTGATGGACCGACACCGGGGTCGCTGAACGTTTTAACAGAAGTTTGAAGAGCCTACGTGGAAATACTTGATGTCTGCCAGCTCACAAAGATACTGTATGTAAATGTCATAGATCTATCAGAATGGCCCCGTTGATGGAAACAGTGATAATGAGACGTCAGTGTTTAAAACACCGGACAAGATGAAAGCCCAGCAGGTGACCAGTCTTAGATTCAAGGTGAGGTCACGGTAAGAATATCAAAGGGTGTGAACAATCTTACAGGGACGAGATTTTTACCCTAAAACAACGTCTAGGAAGAATCCCGCCTGTGTGCAGACTCATGATCTTACAGGAAGTCAAAGGAACATTTTATGAGCCGGAGATACAACAAGTGATACTTTAATGTTTAAAGGTCATCTAGCTGAAATACTGGGACTTAATGCTGATACTAAGATACCTCGAGTGCCCCCCCCATCCAGCAGACATACTGGGGGAAGATACATCCTTCATTTATAGTGACAGTGTGGATTATCAGCTGGTGGGCGACTCCCACTCCTGTAATGTATAAATGTGGTCAGCGAGCAGCGTTTCATCCCCATTCTTACTATTGAAGCAGTGCACTACACCCCCGTCTCCACACCTGTCACTGAAGACGACCAAAACTAATTTATGCCGTTCCCATGATAAAGAGATTGAAACTTCTCTTCAGACCTGTGAGACATTAAAAAAACGATGCGCACGCCTTCTGTTCAGGATAAGAACAGATGCCTCAGTTATTACATTAACCAGGGCGGTGGTGATACGCCGGGTTTTATAGGCACCAGTGTACAATATGGTACTGGATTAAGACGGATCTGTGGTGGTCTAGTCAGGTTTGTTACACAGCTGCTAAAGAGGGGGTTTAATATTGCTGAGCCTCCTCTGAAATCAGCAGCCACACTGAGTGATGCACTACCAGACCGAGGACCAACAGGTCACATTGTCTCTCCGCTGAAACATAAAGCATCCTCCAAAAGTGCCATCAAAACAATTCTATTTCCATAGGAGGGAATAATCAGGGGCAGGTGGAGAGGAAACAGGTGAATTGTGGGATTAATCGTCCTGATTGATGTGATTTATAAAGATGACTTTTGTCTCATGGATGGTCAGAATGCACACCGGCTTAAGACTGTGTCAGCCAGTCTGTCAAAAAGGTGACAGTCTCCACAACACTAATGTCACACACCCCACAGACAGGAGGCCCTACACTCCCCCTGCTGGGACCCGTCTGAATATAAGATGACCTGTTCCTCAGAATGATTCCTCAGCTCATCACTGTGGGGTCTGTTGTTCATGGGGCATACACAGGTAAACACAAAACCCTTTTAATTTTGAGAACTGGCACACAGTTTGTGTGTCTGTGTGTGTGCTGGGGGTCACTCATACCCTGCTAAATCTTCCAGAGAGGGCAGCATCTCAGAGTATAACCAGATGATGCAGACCACAGGGCGTCACCTGAAAAACCATCACTGGCTATAACCCGTGATGATGTCATCGTTGGTTACACTTTGTTCTGCTTCAACCTGATGGAGGACATTTGGGGAGTGTATCATTAAAATGTAAGACTGGAGCGTGCAATAAACCTTGTTACCGTTTCTGATTCAGTTATTGAAATAAACAGAAGGCGTCAACATGAACTGCAGAATTAACCGGTGATGTTAAATGAATTATTAAGGGGACATATTTTCTGGGTTTCTCTGTGTGATCAGCTCAGACCCGTCTTCCTTACCTGGGGGAGTGTTCTATATCACAAAGATAAGAAAGGGATATTTGACAGGTTCAGAGTATCCTCAACAACCTGTGTGTCAGCAAAAAGGGGTACTATAATATGATTAATATGTATGGAGCTAATCGTGCTTGTGATGCTATGGTTTGTCGTTTTGTTACAACGTGGACACTGATGTTATATAACAGTGACAAACATAATGAGTCATATTTATTAAGACCACGCAGTATAAAAATCCTTTAGCAGTGATACAAAAATGTACAAAAAATCCTTATGCAGTAATGAAAAAATAAAGTACATTAAATATGAAAACAATTGTAAGAAAAACGGTAATGAGAAAAAGATCTTAGCATTAAGAAAAACAACCATCTTAACACTAATAAGAAAATCCAATAAAGAAAATAAATGTACATTATCTCAATCACTAATAAGAAAAATAAATCTTAACAGTAAAAAGAAACAACATTAAATCAGTGCTGCTCTGCCTTGATTTTTTGGATAAATAAGCATTTTCTACCTGATTGTGAATCATCACCATTAAAGTCATGACTGTTTTTATATAAGCCAACAACCCCCCCCCCCCCCCACACACACACACACACACACACACACACGTGTGTTAGGAAAGGCAGATAATGGCACTTTTAAACCTGTCATGTTTTTAAATCAGTCCCTCCTGTGACATCATCACGTTTATCACGTTTGATGGTCTCAGCGTTCGCGTCAGCATCTGTGTTCTGATTTGAATCCTTTCAGTCGTTCATGGCTGATAATTCTGGAGTTTGGCGTTTAAGGCACTGAGTGTCACCTTTGCATTTTACCTGTTTGGGTGATAAGCAGAACATTTTGGGCCTCCAGACATAAACTGTGATGGATTCCCCACTCTCCCCACTTCCACATTCACTAGTGAAACGGTCTCAGTGATTGAATCGGTGTCACAATATAGAAGACGCTGCTGCAGCTTGTCATACAGCATGAGCCTAGCGTGAGCCGTGGCCCCGACAAACATGTTCACATCGCTCACATGTGCCGCTCTGCCATCATCGTGATGCCACTGCACCATAGCAACGTCCTCAGAGATGAAACACACCCACTCACCGCGTAATGATGGCTTAACATGAGCTGGGTGAAACGTGCGGGCTCCCATTAACTCACAAGCTGCCACGTTGGACCTCATGCTGAAGCGACCCCAGAGGGAGTTCAACAGAAGCTTGTTCCAACTCCTGACTGCTTTGACTGCACACACACACACTTCAATGTGTTGTAACACAACTTGAAAACCCACAGATCAAAGTTTGCTTCATGATTTCCATTTTCAAATCTGGTCTCAAAATCGTAGATTATGTTTCTCATGAGGAACGTCTTTTTCAATAGGCTGAATAAAACACTGATGCTCCGAGACACACGCGTGAGGAGAGGCAGAGATGGACTCGGCAGATTTTGGTGTCGGGGGAGCCCGGAGCGAGGCATGGAGCTGTGGCTGTGGTTCAAAGTGGAGTTGGGCCCGGTGCAGGTGTGGCTTCCAGTGGGACACCCTGGGTGAGAGGACCGGTTGCTGCAGTGGGACTGGAATGTGTGCATGATGTATAGCTGGACTGCAATGATACCCCTGTTCTTAGTTTGTGCTGCCTTTGCCCAGTGTTCATTTTATTGTCAATAAACTGCATGTTTTGACTGATTCTTGGTGAAGTGTACTCAGTGGCTGCCACCTATTTTTGTGTTTGGAGCTGCTCTTCACCCAATTTAATTGAACTACTCCACCTCCCCTTCCTCATAAACATCATCACTACTCTCAGTGAAGGGAAGATTATCCCTCACAGCAGCAGCAGGAGGAGGCAGCACAGTTGGACCAGCAGTAGCATCACAAAAATCAAACAGGTCACAAGATGAGAGAGAAGGACCTTCACTCCACACACAGCTGAAGATAGACTACTATCAAACATCATTAGCAGGAGGAGAAGGGAAACGAGGGCTGCTAAAATCTAAATCAACCAGATCACCAACAGTTGAAGCCACAGCGTGAGGATTACTCACATCCTTTGTGTAAATTAAACAGATGAGATTAAACCACTGTTTCTGATAGTGTTCTTCCTTCCTCGATGATGATGATGATGATGATGATGATGATGATGATTATGATGATAATATCTATTCTAAGGTCTTGATTAGAATCACTGAACTTTTGGTCAGTCGGAGAGCGATCTTTAACTCCTCACGTGTTGTTTGATGATGCTTATGTTTAGCATCAATTTGTCTCAAAATTTCTGCTTTTGTATCAGAAGAAGTGTGATCAGCTCTTTGTCAGACATTTCTTCATAAGTGGAGGGATTGTGGGTAATGCATCATTGTTACAAGAATCACTGACTTGTGTTCCATGAAAAGAAAAAAAAAAAATACTGTGGACATCACCTTTTAGTGTCGGGCTGTCGTACAGGACATATGATCTTCACCTGTTATTTCCCCATCTTTTAATCCCCGTCTTGTATTCATGAAAAGTCACGGCTTCATTCTGTTCCCTTTTGGCTGTGGCATGGTTGTTGGGCCTGCAGCTATACCAATAACATATGTATTTGTATCACATTTGGTTTTTTTTTTTTTTTTCATTTTTGGCCACAGCAGCTTTCCATGACAGTGGAGAGAGACAGGAAATGGGGGAACGATACAGGGGAAGACACGCGGGCAAATCGGCGCCAGGCCGGGACGCGAACCCGCGCCGCAACGCGGCGTGTGTATGTGGTCGCCGGCTTCACCACTAAGCCACCCAGGTGCCCCAGTATCACATTTGATTTAATCAGATATTGTGCATCAACATTCACTTACTGTGCACCCTGGTGCTCTCACTCCTGCCTGTCTGCTGTCTGAGTGGAAGCTCTGTGTAGCCAGGTGAACATGTGTCTGCACAACAATATAAATAACACAACAGACTCAAGTTATGCTTCTAAAATTCAGTTTTAAATACATTGTGTTTGTTTCCAGGATTCCTGCTTCCTGATGCAGTGACTCTGACACGTGGAAAAAAAGAAACAGAAGATGAAACATTGTCTCTTGTAACCAGTTCAGAAAGCCAAACGGTGTTACTTACAGAGGGAAAGTTCTGAGATGGCCCGGTGCCGGCACACATGGGCAGAAGAGCCGATATGAGCTGAGGCTGCACAGGGCGTGCACCGTGTGCAAACCCCAGTGGGTCAGCAGACTGGAGCTGCCGACTTTGCCGTTGCGAGTGACACTTCCTCCTGCATGAAGCTTGCTGACATGGCAGCAAAGAGGAGTCAGCTGATGGAGAGGTGTGAGAGAGGGAAAAAGAGCTGCCGGGTTGGAGGAGTGGGGACGAAAAACATTCCCTGACAGGGCTGCCCATCCCGAACAGCTCATATTGGAGAGTCAGTATTTGCCGTGAAGACTCTTGCAACTGGTTGGAGAAGGCTGGAAACTCTAAGATCCAGGGCTTGGAGGAGAGACAGTCCTCAAGGAAAATAAATAGTAGTAGCCTCCTATGTTTATCCTTGGTGTGGAATGCGTGCTGGACATATTCCTTAACCTTCACAATGATTTCCTTGAGCTCCTCAGAGGAAAAACTTGAGACTGGGTCCACTGCATGGGCACGTCACACTGTCATGTAACACTGTGTGGGAGGCAGAATATGACCCCAATATGCAGACTCCAGAGAGAGGATTGGAACTCAAAATGCAGTTTTAATGCTGGGACACATTAAACAAACAGGGAGCAGACTAGGAATAAAACACTAAGAGGATACTAACTACAAGGAAGAACTTCAGGAACCACACAGCAAGGAGCGCTAACAACAATGCAGCACAGAGCAGAAGAAACAGAGACTCTATATACACAAGGCACAATGAGGGAAGTGAGACGGCTGGGAGAACAGGTGAGCAAAACGGCATTAATGAGGCAAGGGGAAGCAAAACCAAACACAACACACAGGGAGCAGGAGACTAGGAAAATAAAACAGGAAGTATAACTAAACGGGGAAGGAACAGGCACGACCTAAATACACGGGACTTGACATGAGGGAGAAATAAACAGGCACTGGAACACAGGGACAGGGGAAACAAGGAGAGCAAAGGAAACAGGAATCCTTACAATAACTGTAACTAAGAACAGGACTCAAAACATGATGAACTGAGACTCAAAATCCATAGAGAAACTCAGAACACAGAGGAACATCAATGATAACAGAACTTAAGAACCAGAACACAAAACACTGGGCAAAGCCCAGGACCACGACAGTATATATACATATATATATACTCAAATGTATCTGAAAGAGCTCCATTAGCTTTAATTCTTGTGCTTGGACATTTATATATTGCTTTAATGACTTTTATGAATGATGGGTGAAATCCAGATTTATCCAAGACTTTGGATAGGAGACTCCAATTAACATGGTCAAAAGCCTTTTCTGTGCCCAGACTTATAAGTACCATTTGATTCTATTCTTTAATCACATGTTTAATTATATGTAATGTTCAACAGATATTATCCTGGGTCTGCCACTGCTTAATGAATCCCCTCTGGTCCAAGCTAACGACCTGGGTGAGGATGTTTTAAGTTCTTTTAGCAGTAATGTGTGTAAGTATTTTATAATCTTGGTTCAGCATGCTGATAGGATAGTTCCCACAGTCAAGTCTATCCTGTCCCTCTTTGGCTATTAAGAAGATTGATACTTTATTCCAGGAAGGTGGACTTATTCTGGTTTTTAGGACATAGTTAAAAGTGATCTTCATTATAGGTGTAAGGAAGTCTTTCATTTCCTTATACCACTCAGACGTTTCCAACAAGTGCAGATATCATTTATATACATATAAACTGTTTGGGGGCCCAGCACTGAACCTTGTGGAACTCCACAAATCAATCACTCTAACTTTATTTATATGACAACTTTAATGGAGGTTAGTGCAGTTCAAAGTTTTCACAAATGATAATAAGTCAGCAAAATGTAATAAAGCTAAGCAAAGAACATAAAAATCAGTTAAAAAGAGAAAAAGGAAGAAATGTGAGTGTAGTCGGATGGTAACATAAAGGGAAGGTAGTCAGAACGGAGGGGATTTCACGAGTCCTGAAGACTACATCCTGTCAGATATCCTGCTGGGATAATAAGCTGGCCAAAAGAGGAGATAGGACCCACTGACATCAAGACAAGAAAGCTCCTGACCATGCATGGAGGGTTTCACCCCAAATCCAGCACCCTGAGACTGTACGCTAAGCGGAAGGAAGGAGGCCAAGGACTAGTGAGTGTCAGAACCACTGTCCTAGATGAAACAACAAGGATCCATGAGTACATCAGGAAGATGGCCACAAAGGATCATGTACTTACTGAGTACCTCAGGCAGCAGAAACCCGAGAAAGAAGAACAGGAACCATCATGGAAGGACAGGCCTCTGCACGGCATGTACCACCGGCAGATAGAAGAAGTGGCTGACAGAGAAATCCTACCAGCAGCCTGACTATAAGCTTGATCAAAAAGATTTAAGCCTAGTCTTAAAAATACAGATGGGGTCTGTCTCCTGAATCTAAACTGGGAGCTGGTCCCACAGAAGAGGGCCTGAAGTTATATCCTACTGATTTCAGAGGTGTGGATGCTCTTCATGCTGTCTTCATGCTAAATTTGTCTTTATAATGTGTGATTTTAGAAAGTGGCCCTCTTTTTTATCTGTACACTTTCCCAGCAGCATCTTCATTCTTCATTATCTGCAGGTCTGAGAACATGTTTACATCAGTGGTTTGAGCTCCAGTTCCTCCACAGCTGTCCATCAAACCTGTATCTACAACAGAGGACCTTCATTTTTTCCACTTGAGTAGATTTGGTAGAAATTCCTACTTGTATCAAAAAACCTTATAGCATTTCAGCATTTTTCCTGCTGGGTGAAACGCACATAAGTTAGATTCAAAACAGATTCTGACTTGAGTCGTATTTTCCTGGTTCAGTGACGATTAAACAGTTCAAACACCTCATCCTGTTAACTCAAAGAGTAGGTGTTACCTTACGCTGCACCTTGTATGTTAGATGTAAATATGTATATAAAAAAAACATTTTAAAAACTGGTTGATAATTATTTTTATTGCCCTGAAATTTGGTTCAAACATTCATATTCTTTATTGTGGTTCTTGGTTTGTTTCTGGTTACTATTCTTTGGGTTTGGGTTCTGGTTTAGTTCCATTCATGGTTGCTGTGTGTGTTTCCTGACTTCCTGGGCCCTCTTCCAGGAAGCAGGTTTAGCTCAAAGCTCTGGGTCTGTAACCCTAAAATGAGGAAACTGTTCCAGGAAGAGAGCCAACTCTGACTCTGAGTCAGTTTTCATGGTAACAGACTCTGTCAGTCAGTTCCTCTGAAACATTTACTGTAGTTACTGTAGCATCACTGTTACATCACACTGATCTGGATGAAGCTTTAGACACAGAACACACTGATCAGTGATCAATGATCGATCATTGGTCGTGTTGGAAAAGCTCACTGATGGAAAAATGTCTGATCCTGGAGATGATGGGAATGTTTGAGTGAAGATGAGGCTGAAATGATGAAGACTTCAAACTGAACTAAATGGATTTAAAGTGACTGAAATCAACATTTTGAAAGTTCTGCTGTCTGAAATTCGGAGTATGAATCTCCACATATTTCCACTGAAAATCACCTAAATCTGATCAGAGGCTCTATAACAAATCAGAAACCCGTGTCCGGGTTCACCCACACAGCAGGAGGATCCAAACGGTTCAGGATCAGGGATTCATGAAACTGTGACTGACCTCTGACCTTTAACAGTAACTCAGTGAAACATCTGTGCTGTTGTTTTAAACTCAGTTTGTTGAACCTGCTTCCTGGAGTAGGCCCCTGGTCTCAGTATTGTTTCCTTCCTCTCTTCCTTGTTGATCATCTCTGTCTCTCATGTATTTAGTTTTTCTGTCCTTGTCTCAGTAATTAGTGTCAGCTGTGCTCCCTGGTGTTCTCCATCTTCCTGATTACTTCATGTGTATTTATGGTCTGCGTTCTCCTCTGTTCTTCGTTGCGTCCTCGTCAGCAGCTTCCCTGCCAGATGTGCACTCTCTGTTTTGGGGGCTATGTCTAAGGTTGCAGTGTGTTTGTTCCTAACCTGCTCATTGTTAACATTGTCGACTTCCAGTCAATAAAATTGTGTTTTGAGTTGACTTTGCCTCTGAAGTCTGCACTTTGGGTCCTCCTTCCTTCCTGTTACACAGCACACATGACAGCTTTATGTCTTCATCCAGCACCATCATCTGCTTTGATTTAATCAGGTCAGTTTAGTTAAACAGACCCAAACACAGGAGGAGGACAGCTCAGAGTAAAAAAAAGATCTGCGGATAAATAAGGAAATGTGCAGCAGGATATTCCAGCTAGAATCCACAAAGAAATAACAACACAGGAAGAGGAGGAGCTGGCACTGAAGACCATGGATGTCTGGGCTGAGCTTTAGGCCTTGATTGTATTTTTGAGGCCTGCTGCAGATTGGTGATCTGCAGACGTGGGAAGTAACGAAGTACAAATACTTCATTACTGTACTTAAGGTTTTTCAGGTATCTGTACTTTACTTGAGTATTTATTTTTCTGACTACTTTTTACTTTTACTCACTACATTTGTGCACAAGTTAGTGTTGTAGTCAAGACCACCTAACCCGAGATGAGACAAGACCAAGACTTTTAGGGCCCAAGACCAGTCGAGACCAAGACCGAGGGAGGGCGAGACCGAGACAAGACCAAGACCAGTGCCTGACACTACAAGACCCAATAAAATGTGAAACATGATCAAAATCACTTCTCAAATTGATCTGAGAAGTTCCCATAAAATCATCCTGATATTAAACACTCACAGCTCAAATAAATATAACCATCTTTATTTAATACTCCTGGGTGACTTCCATCATTTATCACAGAATGTAAAACAATTATTCATAGTTCATCACAATAGTCTTAACTTTTCTCTGCCTTTCATAAACTATGCATAAAGTTGTGTTCTTTTTAAACCAACAATCTTTGTAAAAATGGTGCTTTTTCAAAACCACATGGCTAAATGTGTAAAACTGAAAAAATGGCAAACACTCACCAACAGTAAGAACTAAAGCCTTTAATCTTATACAGATTAAAGCTGCAGTAACTTTTACAAAAAATCTGGTTTTTACATATTTGTTAAAACTGTCACCATGTCACGACAGTATGAGACCGATAATCTGCGGAAAAAATGGAGCTCCTCCACTTCCTCCCTGAACCGCTCCCAGTCAAAAACAACCAATCAGAGCCAGGAGGAGGGTCTTAGCACTGTCAATCACTCCTCGTGTATGCTGCTTAATGTAGTGGTGTGCGATACTTCAAGATTTGGTATCGATCCTATGCCAAGTAAACACAGGGCCATTATCAACGATACTGATACCAATACTTTTTAATTATGAAGAATTTCCATGAAGTTTAACTGGTTTGAGATTTTTTTCCTTTGGATCATTAATTAGTTAAAACCCAGGGTAGAATTGGGCAAAGTTTATATATAAGTAGAAAATACTTTATCAAAATAAAAGTTATTGTTCTGAAACCATAGAATACAGTGAACCCTCGTTATAACGCGCTTCATCTCTCGCGGCCTCGCTGTTTCACGGATTTTTTTAGTGCAGTTTTTTTATGCTTTTTTTTTCTTTTGTTTTTTAACAGTGTATGAACGTGCATCGTGTTCTGCGTCCTGATTGGCTGTCAATCAATCTCCTCCATCCCTCGTCTCTGTCCAGCACAGAATGTGTTCGGCTTGAAAACAGGTTTTGATCTTTGGTTTCCTTCTATAGTACTGTATAATAATTGTAAAAAATAAAGCTGAATGCTTCGCGGATTTTGCCTATCGTGGGTTATTTTTGGAACGTAACCCCCGCAATAAACGAGGGTTCACTGTATTAAAACAATTTTCCCCACACATTGATGTCTGGATTTTTTTTTTTTTTTCATAAATGAAGTGTACAAAATCATCACTCAAGAACAAATGCAAACTTTTTTCCAGGTAAATCGTTCAGAAAGTATTAAAAAAAAATGTAATAAAAAATGTCCATTCACTAATTTTCTACAAATTTACATTTAAATTTGATTTAAATGTTTCATAGCAAAATCCTCTTTTTTTTCCCAAATAAAATATGTTATGCGTCACATGACAGTATAACAAACCACTGTGGGGAGGGGAGGAGCAAAGTGCTCTGTGCTGTGACAGGAGCCACACTTAGACAGTCAGCCTGCATCTTTGATGAAAATGCAGCACTGCATAGAGGAGAGAAACTGAAGCCAAAGTATCGATCTCATTACACTGATATTGATCAATACCAATACCAACGTTGGCATCCATATTATCGATATTAGGATCGATCTGCCCACCACTAGCTCAATGTACTAATGGCGGAGAAACTTACTTCTCTGCCGTTACCATTGGTGGTGGCCATGGTAACTTCAGGGTTCTAGCAAGAAATATTTCTCACCCCAGCGCTAACGCTAATGCTAATTAGTAAGCTAATGCTAACCGCTAAATGCCGCTCCAACTTGTTAATTGAGTGATGGGGCCTAAGATGTAACTGGAAAGCAGTAATCAGTAATGTTTGTTCTGTTTGTCTTCTTGGATGGGTGTTCTGTTAACTGTAATTTCCCCATTGTAGCTGCCCCTGGGTCAATAAATGGGAGTCTCGACAGGTGCTTCAACTCTTTATTTCCACTTCATTGTGCACCGTGAAAACTTAAAAACAGATACAAAAAAAACAATTTATTTACAATACATTATCAACAGGAAACTTACAATTGTCACAACAACTAAATCACATAACAAGGCAAACGTACCTCGTTCCGTCACCGAGGGGTGCTATATTACGGATCATCTATAAGGCTGCCCGTCACCTTAAGACTAATAATAAACAATAAAATCCTTAAATACAATCCATACAATTCAGAAGAAAGGAAGATAAAAATTCAAACCGACAACTCACCAAGCAAACATCCAACCGAGGAAAAGGAAGCCACAGGGAAACCGGACACCACGCCACACCAAACAAATGAAAATGAGGCAACGTATGCCAACAGAAAGCAGGTGAGGGCCATAAAACCTAATTCCCTTTTGCTGGTCTTTCACCTCCTCTCCACCACACACACCGCCTCCTGTGGCCACTCCAAGACAATTCGGTGTCAATTACACCCATTGTGGGATCAATAAAGTATCATCATCATCATCATCAGTTTTTTTGGACGTGTAGTTACATTTCTCGAGGTGCATGTCAGGTTTGGTTCAGAGAGGATTTTCAGTTATGCACAAAGGACCTCTAAAGAACTCTAAATCAGGCCTTATTAGATCGATAGAATGATAATTTTTGCATAAAATCCAGAAAAGTTACATTTATATATCAAGCATTTAATGTGTCCCAGAGTGCCGTTTCCTTCCACTGTGTTTGCAGAAATCACATAAAAAAACATACACAACAAAAACATAATCCAGATTCCTCAGCTGCTAAAAGCATTTCCTACATTTGAATATCAGCCACCATGTTGTGAGCATAAACTATCACGTTTTTAAATGCAACAACAGGAAGTGACATCATTTTGCTGGGAACTGTATTTTTTTATTCTTGAAGGCCTCTGAAAACTAATGTTTGACTATGGCTTTCTGAATACAAGTAGGGCTGCAACTATCAATTATTTTAGTAATCAAGTATTCAATTGATTACTCCGTCAATGTGGAGCATGTGGAGAGGGTCCACACCTTCAGGTTTCTTGGTGTCCTCATCTCTGCTGATCTCTCTTGGTCAGATAACATCACAGCTGTTATCAAGAAGGCTCAGCAGCGACTTCACTTCCTGAGGGTCCTCAGGAAGGACAACTTGGACTCAAACCTGCTGCTGACCTTCTACCGCTCATCCATTGAGAGCCTGCTGACGTACTGTATCACAGTATGGTACGGCAGCTGCACTGAGGCAGACAGGGTCAGGCTTCAGAGGGTAGTCAAGACAGCACAAAGAATCGTTGGCTGCCCTCTCCCCTCCCTGATGGACATCTACACCTCCCGCTGCATCAGCAGAGCCAGGAACATCATCAAGGACAGCTCACACCCTGGCTTTGACCTGTTTGACCTGCTGCCCTCTGGCAGGCGCTACAGGTGCATCAAAGCCAGAACAAACAGACTCAAGAACAGTTTCTTCGCCAGAGCAATCACCACCCTGAACTCACACACTCACCCACTGTAACTGTGCAATATTATATTACTCATACTGAACAATATCTGACATTCCTATATTGTGTAATATCCAGTATTCATTCACTAGTGCAATATTCATTCACCAAGTGCAATATTCATCATCTTCATTATTATATGTATACACATATTTACTTTTCTTACAATGTACAGATGCACCAATGTATGTATATATTTTTATACATTCTATTTTTTGTATATTTTACACATTGTTTATTTCTGTATATCTCTTGATCATATTGATCATACGAGATTATAATATTTTTATAATATTTTTATTTTAGAGAGTTTGATTTTCTGTTACATGGCACTGAACAGGAGTGGCCCTCCAATCTCATTGTACATCCTGTATAATGACAATAAAGGCATTCTATTCTATTCTATTCTATTCAATTAATCAAGTAATTGGATAAGAAATAATTTTTCATTTTAACAGTTCATCAGCATATTTTAACTTCCGTACTGCAGATGTTTCTCTGTGTGAAACAAACAGGGTGGATGGAGCAGCTACAAAGGTCTCTGTTCTTCATGTTTCTGATCAGGTGGTTGATAAAAAATATTTTGACGGAGCCCCTCTGTACTGAAGGGGGGGGGGGGGGCACCGAACGATTGTTAGTGCTAATAGCAGCCCCCCTTTTCCCAGTACACTGTGGTTATAGGTCTGTTCTGGTGGCTACAGCTGACGTAAAGAAAAAGTAACAGCTGACATCCTCTGCACAACACGCGCGCACATTCAAACATGCGCACTCACAGCACAGAGAAGTGGGGGCGTGGAAAAACATCTCAGCATCCACAACGCGGTGAAGTTAGTTTCAAGTTGGATATTGGATATTCAAGCTCCGCAGAGTTAGCGGCATCTAGCTCGCAGTTGATACGATTCAGGGACTCAGATTTCGGCCAGCCGCTCTCTGCCGCTCCCTGTTCTCTCGCGCGGAGGTTCACTTAGGGACTATCAATAAATTTCCGAACCAAACATTCTTGAGAAACAAAAATCAATAAATTCCTTATCTTGTGACCACCTGTGAGGAAACTAGTATCAAATCATGCCAATAAATTACATCGGTGAGGTACACACATTTTTATCCCATTTTTATATTTTTTAGCATTTTTTTTATCCAAAAAATATGATTTTTCTTCAATAGCTTCCAGGTCATGTGACCCACAAACTCAAAATCCATGTGAAATTATTCTGATACACTAGACAGATGAGGCACACTCATTGTCTTTCCATTTTAAACATTTTTAAGCATTTTTTTTATCCAAAATTTGAGATTTTTCTTCAATAGCTTCCAGGCCATGTGACCCACTGACTCAAAATCTGTGTGAAATTATTCTGCTACACTAGGCAAATGAGGCACAGTCATTTTCTTTTCATTTTAAGCCTTTTTACATTTTTTTAGCAATTTTTAATATGAAAAATTGTGATTTTTCTTCAATAGCTTCCAGGTCATGTGACCCACAAACTCAAAATCCATGTGAAATTATTCTGCTACACTAGATAGATGAGGCACACTCATTGTCTTTCCATTTTAAGCCTTTTTATATTTTTTAGCAAATTTTTATGTGAAAAAATATGATTTTTCTTCAATAGCTTCCAGGTCATGTGACCACAAACTCAAAATCTGTCTGAAATTGTTCTACTACACTAGACAGATGAGGCACACTCATTGTCTTTCCATTTTAAACATTTTTACATTTTTTAGCATTTTTTTTATCCAAAAACTGAGATTTTTCTTCAATAGCTTCCAGGTCATGTGACCCACTGACTCAAAATCTGTCTGAAATTATTCTACTACACTAGATAGATGAGGCACAGCCTTAATGCTATTGAAACGAAGTACAGTTTTATTTTCTACATATAATTTTAAATTCTCTCTTTTGAACTAGTTGAAACGAAACATCAAAGCAACAATTGTGTCGAGGATTTTTAATAATCACATTGCGTTACTCCAACAATCATTGCAGCCCTAAAACTTAAAATTAAATTTTCAGTTTGTGTATCAAATACATGAAGGTTGGTGTTTACCTTTCATGCTGGGATTTTTTTGTTGAATCGGAAGCCTGAAATTTTCCTTTGATCTTCATTTTCCCTCTTACTTCTCTTCGTGTTCATGCCGTTTGTTATTTCGATTTATGCAGCACACGCGTGACCATAGTGAGATCAAACGTGCACATTGTGAATGAAACTGTCCGTGCTCTGTGGTAGATGCAAACTGCGGTGAAATGATACAGGCGTAAGCAGCAATAATAGCAGCGACCTAGCCGGGGCGGAGTCTGCGAGGTGCCTTTGAGAGGCAGAGGAGCGCAATCTGTGTTGGATTTGAATCAGTACGTTTGTATCCAATAAAAGCAAAGATGTTAACAAATAAATTGGACAGTAATCTGGCAATTTAGTGATATTTCCAGAGCTGTGGTGTTGACTGGTAATGAAATAAAATCCTGAGTCCGCAATGTCCGAGTCCATGACAAGACCGAGACCATCAAAAAGTGGTCTCGAGACCAAGACCGATATCGAGTACTACAACACTAACACAAGTATCTGTACTTTCTACTTCTTACATTTTCAAACAGACTCGTTACTTTCGGTTTAACATCTGAGGGAAGTTTTTATTTCCGGTCAGTGCGCCATCAAACATCCAATGATCTGAGCCTAAACGAAGGAACAATAACCCATAAGAGACAATCGTACTGGAGTGTTCTCCATCACCGCGCTTATCACATACAAACTGATGAAAGAGGGGAAACCGTATCATTTATGTATCATTTATAGCGCTATAATCAGGGGTTACAGGGGGTTGGACCGAGGGCAGATGTGGTTGTACTTCAGCATCTTAGCTAGCGCTACTGAAGAGGAGCAAAAATAAAGGCAGTAACTGTTGCAGGTAATTTTAAATGCAACGTTTCTAAATGCTCAACAAATATCAGCAAACACACAAAGTGTGTGCAGTTTGTCACACAGTGTGTCTGCGAGCTAAAAGAAGAGCTGCTGTATTTCAGGGAGAGCAAAGAGAGAGAAGTTCACTCAGAGATGGAGAAAGAGGAAGGAGAGGAAGAAGAGAGGTTAGAGTTAAAGGGAAGGACTGCAACACAAACTGAAGTATACTGACTTTGTGTAATTCAAAGATTGTATGTTTAGTGTGTAATAAACAGATTAGCTTGTTGTACTGTATTTACAGTAAAGCTCTGTGTTCATGGTCAGAGTTACATCAGTGCAGCCGAGATGAGTTTGAATCAAAGCTGCTGATGCTGAGATTCATTCACTGAATCCAACATTTCTACAGCCTGTATGCTGTCAGTGTAGGGGATGGAGATCAGCTCAGATAGCTGTGAAATACTGGGTTACATCTTTGTGAGTTCAGTTCATCCACACAGAGCAGTAAACCTCAGAGCAGCAGCAGCAGGTCAGTTGATCACAGTCTGCACACCAACATCATTTACTGCAGCTACAATAGAAAGCTGTGGTTCTTCTCCCCATACAGAGCCACTACAGCTGATCTTAGGGTTCCTCCACCTTCTGAATCCCACTGTAACCCCAGAGTAATTTTTCCTCCTATGTTTTTTTCCTCCCATGTCCCTTGCGGGGTTCCGTACGATCCAGTTGTCCCGATTGGACAATCTGCCTGCCCAGTTCTGTGCCATAGACCACATGTTTGACACCTCTCAACCCATGCGGCAAACTCCAACACCAGCATGTCTCCACCCCTTTGACGAATGAAGTGTAAAAGCAGACAGACCGCCTGACACTGAGCCCAGTGCTTCAAAGTGTTCGCTGATGATGTGATAAAGAGGTCACTTTCCTCCTCCAACCACAAACAGGAAGCTTATGAAGCAAGCAGCGTCTGTGTTTGTAGCACTCAGGAGGAGACCTCTGAGCAGGATGGCTGCAGTCACACAGCTCTGCTTCTCCCTGCTGTTCACGCTCATCAGCAACATTCGTGCAGAAGAACTGATCGTCGTAATGGAGGAAGGAGGCTCTTTGGAATCAGAGTTCCCCAATCGAAGCAGCTCCTGCATAACTTCCAAACTTGTTGGTGAAGATCGTCTCGTCCTGTTGAACATCTCCGACCGCTGGAGCAGAAACTTCACAGTACATGAAAATTGGACAGGACGACTCTCAGTTTCTGTGACATCACACGGTTCTTCTTCAGTCACTCTCCACAACCTGACCCACTCGGACTCTGGCCTGTACCGAGATGTGTGCTGGACCGAGGGCAACGTGACGTATGAGAGGAAAACCAGCCTGACTGTGTGCAGCACAGTAAGTAAGGAAACACCTCAGATTACAAGACATGAAGCAACAGTGGAGGTACGATGTAACGGAGCAGGTGAGAATCTGATGGCCCAGTGGATCAAATATGACTTCACGTATGACAAAGACATACAGGTGAAAGTTTTAAATGATAGCACGACTTTGGAGGTGGCCCGTTTGGAGGAAAGCTTCCTGGAGGTGAAGAACACGTCACTTCTTCATGTATTCGACAAACTGCAAACACTTTACATCTGCCTGCTGAAGGACCAGCAGCAGTGTGTGAGCAGCCATTCTGTACGTTTGGCCAAAGCAGCAACAACAGTCCATGCCTCGGTGGGAGAGCCAGCTGTGCTGCAGTGTCCCCGCACTGATCTCATTCATGACCAGCCCCCACTTTGGTGGAAGTGGGAAAGTCACTCCAAAGCTTTCCGAGAAGTTGGTCGAAACTACTCGCTGCAGTTTCCATCGCTGATGCTAAATGACTCAGGTTGGTACCACTGCGCAGGTCGAACCATTAAACAGTGGTACTGGTTTGTGGTGTGCCCCAAAGCAGGTCCACCTGCAGTGGAGGTCTTCTCAGAGGGAGAGGAAGTCACTGTCAGATGCACAGCTGAGACTATATGGTTTTCTATGAGCTGGTTCGTTAAGTCAATCCAAACAGAAGCCAGAGTCACTGAAGTTAGTGAGCTTATTGAACACCAAAGCAGAATGATCGTTTCCAACGATACCCTGGTAATCTCTAATGTCTCCCTGCGAGATGCAGGAGAGTATTGGTGTGCTCATTTGGAGTCAGACGATCTCTGTGTGTCAGCAGCAAAGACTGTTCTCATCTACAGAGAGCCCTTTGGGGTTTACTCGACCTTCTACAGAGTCAGGTGGATCCTGCTCAGCGGCCTGCAGCTGATGCTTGGTGCTGCTGTGCTCTGTGTGATCCAGAAAAGCAGGAGAGGAGAGCGGCTCTCAGCCCAGACTGAACACACTTAATAATCATCATCATCTGTATTATTATTATTATTATTATGGGTGGAGGTGGTGTAGCTGTAGTTGTTGCATATGAACAAAGTTTTCAATTATTTTTCATTAGTTTATTTTATTTTACTTACTGAAAAATGAAAACAATTTAAGAGTCTTTATATTAATATAATTTCAGTTTATAAAACAATAATAATGCCTATGAGTGGTGACTTCAAATCATAAATAAAAATATTGTTACAAATATCCAGCTGCGCTCTGACCTGATTGGACGGCTCGGCCTGTGTTTATAGTTTAACTCTTTGATCTGTTCCATCCTTTGACTCATATCCTGTTTATTTGTGCTCATATTTTATTTCACATATAATGACTGTGATTATTTTGCATTTTATCCATGTATTATTGATGTATCTGTCAGTGCTGTCAGAGGATAACTTCTAATATTCTTCTGTTTCATCAGTCAGTGATCAGCTCCATCTGGAATCAATGTTAGAAAGCTTATTTATCAGTTATTCATTCAGATGTGGATCATTATCAGATCTCTTGGAAAATGTATTTTGTTGTTGTGTTTCAGAGCAGCTTCATTAGAGCAGCATTTTTATATTGTTTTAACTCTTTAATAATTAATATTTGCATTTCAGACTGTCCTGATGTGGCAGTCTGAAACATTATTGTGTGATGCAGCAAACACTTCACTGCTGTTTCTGTTCTCCAGTTCAGTGACGAATCCTTTCTGAATAAATCAGTCAGAATCTGATCTAACAGGCTGTGTTTGGCTGCTCTTCTCTGATTGGCTCCGTGCTGACTTTAATCTTCAATAAACTCACAGTCCTCATATTTCAGTGCAGGATTTAGAGTAAGTCAGTAAACTGGATTAGAGCTCCTCAACTTTGATTTCAAAAAATTAATCAGCATTTTGACCCTAATGTGAGGCCAAAAACGGGATGCAGGCCGACACACGTCCCCGCGGAGTAAAACGTGTTGCAGAGCTGTTATTGAGTTTATTAATATGATGATTGGAAATGCCTCACTCTGTTTATTTCACCTCATTTATGACAGATGAGCAAACACAAAGACTGGAATGGATGGGCCATCATATCTGCTTCAGCACTAATTAGGTTAATTAAAATAATCATCTGTAACTCTAAAATGAATTAATTCTTATCATATAATGTATGATTCTGCATGATGAGCATTATGTACTATTAGGTCATTGGTTTTATTTAAGTGAATAGTACTGATGCTTACAGAATAAAACTTTTCCTATCCATCACCTGCACATTTCACCACTGTATTTATTTACGATGATAGCTGCAGACGCCTGTGAGCGGGAGAAAATATGGAAGCAGAAAGGGGGCAGATGGAGGAGAGCTGATGATCTGATAACCAGCAGGAGGAGCAGGAGGAGGAGGAAACTGCGGAGCAAAGTCATTTCCGCACCATGTGAGCCACCGGGACTGAAGCTCATTTGCTCCCGTTTGAACCCCACATCCTCCGGGATAGAGAAGCAGCACCCCGGCACAGCCGAGGCTCCGTCCTCCCGAATCAGCGAGCTCTAGCAGGAGAAAGGAGGAGGCCAGCAGCTCGGTGCGCAGAGCGGCCGCGCAGAGGGACTCTCCCCGGGAGGGAGCGCGGACCGGCCGGCAGCATGACGGCGGACGTGGCAGTGTCTCTCTCGGTGCTCGCGGGGATCGTCGCGCTGAGCGATGTGACCCGAAGGCTCCTGACTCGGGCCCTCGCGAACACCGGGCTCTCCGTGTACGCGGTGGAGCTCGTGTCCACCTTCCAGCTGTGTTGCTGCACGCACGAGCTCAAGCTGCTGTCCGAGGTCGGCGGCATCGAGCCTCGGCTCGCACTCACCTTCACTTACCTGGCGTCCGTGGTCCACGGGCTCACCTTCAGCGGGGCCATCGGGAACCCCTCCGGTGCGCTCGAGCGCGCCTATCACGCCAAGTTATCGGGAGCGTGCGCCCTGCGGAGGATCGCGTGCCAGTTCGCGGCGGCTGCCGCTGCGCGAGCCGCGGTACCGGCGCTGTGGGGGGTCGGGCTGTCGAGGCTGCACGCGCGACACAAGCTGCTCGGTTTCCGCTGCACCAGCCCCATCCACGCGCCCCTGCACGAGGCCGCAGCGGTGGAGCTCGCGTGCGCCTTTGCGGTTCAGACCGTTATCACGCACACGCAGTCAGTGGAGGAGAAATACCGCGTGCACGCGGTGGCTGCGGTCATCACCACAGCGGTTTATGCAGGTACGACACGACCGTGATCCGCTAGTTCTCAGCTTCTTACAGCAGTGCTCAGACCTCTTCAGGAGACCCGCTAATAATAAGCAACGATCATAATAAGTCCACAGAGGTTTTTATTGTTGTAGCTGCATTTCTTTGTATCCGTGGAGGTTTTTCCATAAAAATGTGCGTGGCTGGTGATTATGTGGTAAAGTTTTCATATCATGTGACCCTGCAGGAGACCTATGGTGACGCCTTTCCTCACAACCATTCAGTCTTAATAACCAGAGCCAGTGTGTGTGTGTATGTGTGTGTGTGTGTGTATACACAGGTGATCACAGGTATAATCTGATCTGCATACTTCAGGCTTCAGCAGTCTGAAAATGAGGGCCTGCAGGCAGACTCTGGGTAGATCTGCACATTATTTTCCTAACATTTCTTAATGATAGATTTAAGAGAACTGCAGGGAAATGTTTGGATCCGTCCCCACACGTGTACGTCTCTCTGACTTGGAGTGTGTGTTTGTCTTCATGGTGTAATTGATGCCAGGAATTTGTTTTTGTAAATTGGTGGCTGTAGCTCAGGAGGTAGAGCAGGTCACCTACTAATCGATTCCTGGCTGCATGCCAAAGTATCCTTGGGCAAGATACTGAACCCAAAGCTCGTCTCTGAATATGGGTGAATGTAAACGTGTGGTACGTATAAGCACTTTGAGAAAGAGGAGAAAAGCGCGATATAAGAACCAGTTCACTTACCATAAATCCTTGTCAGAAAGTTGAGTTACACTGACTGTGATTGCATGAATAAAAGGAATAAAGTGAGTATGTGTGGGAATGTCTGTAATTCCCAAACAGTTAAAGTGAGTGACTGAAAGCTGCCAGCCTGCAGCCCTGTGGATAGTTTGGTTTAACGTGTCTGTGGTGAGTTCAGGAGCACAAGGTGTTACTGTAAAAATAGAGATTTAAGATTAAGATTAAGATAGTGTTTTATTTGTCACATGCACAGTTATACACAGTACAATGCACAGTGAAATGTATTTTGTACCTGCAAAAGCAGAAGAGTCCTATGCATTGGCCGGGAAATACTTATGGACATGAATGTAACGAGCAGATTAGCATATTTATTACATTTTTTATCCCCTCAACTGGCAGCAAAAAAATTACCTGAAACAACTACATAACACCCTCTGGTTATTATTGGCTCTGAACAACCCATTTCATAGCCTATTAACCGGCCGCGTCTGGTCCGCGGGCCGAATGAAGTGTATTTATATGGCAGGCTAGACCCGCCCATTTTGATTGACACCTCATTCGGTCAATCATGTTAAGAAATGGGTTTCCCAGAGCCAATAATACTCAGAGGGCGTCACGTAGCTTTGTCAGGTGATTTGGTGCAGCCAGTTACATGATTGGCCGAATGATCGTCACCGGGCCCTGGCCAGTTAAGGGGGTACTATGTTTTCAGTGGTGCATTGAAGAGGACTGGAATGTCTTCCCCAGAAAAATGGGTGGGAGAATCTGATTCAAATGTTCACATTAATCTTTATTTTGTTCATAGAACAGTCAGCATGCAGTCTGACTGCATGTCTCACAGCTTGTTGTCCTTTGAGCAGATTCAGGTTCAGCTCCTTCCTGCTGTATAGTAGGTTTCAGGTGACTTACCTGTATTTGTGTGTCCAGGTGGCAGCGTGACCGGAGCAGTGTTTAACCCAGCGCTGGCCTTCTCCACACAGTTCCCCTGCAGCGGACACTCTTTCCTGGAGTACTGCGTGGTGTACTGGCTGGGCCCGCTGCTCGGTGAGACTCTCAGACGCTCATTTCAAATTTTAAATTGGTTAATGTCCCGACATCCACTGATCAGCAATAATCCGTGCAGGCTTAAGGGAATGTTTGGGGTCTGGATTGAATTGTACCTTTTGGGAATAACAAAAAGCTGGAGTGACCTGTTTAGTGAGGAAAACGGGGTCATTATACAGAGGAGAGCTTTCTAAACTGACCTATGTGAGCTCATCACACTCATACTGTTTGCTTTACATATGACAGACATTCTAAAAAGCTTTTATTGCAATTAATGATGGGTTTCAATCATTTTTATGCAAGAATGAGTAACCATGCTGGGATGTAGCAGCTGCACGGCTGACAGCTCTTTGGGAATCAGTTTGTTGGTGCAAAAATAATATTTTGTGCTGACAAACTGTTTTAGACATTTGTCATGGAGTCAAGTAAAGAAATGGGAACAAATGATGTGTAATTGTGAAAGGCTGCCAGTAACAAAGAGCCTACAGATACAGATGAACGTTGATTCTTTGCTGAGTCGTCTGTTCTGCGCAGACACAGCGCCGGCTCATCCCTGAGTCAGGAGCCTCTTTATGCTTCAGTGATTCATGATCAGAGTGCAGTGGCTTAACTAACGGGTTCAAGAGGTGGAATGAAAATGAAAAAGCAGCCAAAATCCAACGAAAACCTTTGAATGACCTTCAGAAAGCTGGAGAACTGCTGCTGACGCCTGCTTTAAAAAAGAGAGAAAGCCTCGGAAGTAAAATGTAAAGAAACGAAGGTGTTAAAACAGTACAAGTGTACTTCACCACAGTATAGATGACTCCATAATACTTTAATCAAAAACACATTTTTACAGCTGTTTTTCTTCCTGTGGGGCTTCAGGTTCAAACTAAATCTGAACAAACAGTTTTTGGAGACGTGTGGAGTTTGCATGTTCTCACTGTGTCTGCACGGGTTCTCCGGGTTCCTCCCACAGTCCAAAGACATGCAGTTACTGGGGTTAGGTTAATTGGTGACTCTAAATTGCCCATCGCTGTGAATGGTTGTCTGTCTCTCTGTGTTGGCCCTGCGACAGGCTGGTGACCTGTACAGGTGTACCCTGCCTCTCACTCTATGGCAGCTGGGATAGGCTCCACCCTCCCGTAACACTGAAAAGGCTAAGAGGATGGAATATTTCAATTTTTAAAGAAACACCCAAAGTACAGATGAGATGCCTGTTTATGGAATAATCACCAACATTTACATTAAAGTCAAAGCCTGTAATGTGAAAAACAAACAAATATTTCCAGGACAAATTCGTGGCTAAACGTGTCACAGCAGCACATGGAAATAAACAGCAGGGGTCATAATTGACCCAACTTGGTCATGTGACTCGCCTATCGTGATTCTGATTGGTGAAAACACTCCTGACAGCACATGTGATGCAACTGACACTTCAACATTGTGGTCATATTAGTGATATTATCACGCCTTCTATAGAAAACCCAGAACACACAATAGTAGCAACAGTGTTGCATTTCAGATCAAAGTGTTTGACTTGTTCTCCTGTGAAGTGAATGGAGCTCAGAATAAAATGCACGACTCGCTGCCTCTGCCTCAGATCCAGCTCTTATTTTGAAGCAGGCCAGGTTCCTGTCTTTAGGCTTCCTGTTGGTCATCTGTGGTTTGATCCACACGTTATTAACCTCAGTGAGGCATTCAGGGCCTCTGATGTGACCATCAGAATTCCCACCATTCACAAACTGCGTGTCCTTTGGATCAAACAGACCTTTTATAAATGAAACTATGAAATAAGGGGGAAATAATATTGCTTCAACATAAAACATAAAGATGGGAACATTCTCATAACTCAGGTTTCCAGGTTTAAACATAAATTTGCTGCTCTGCAAACTAATGAAAGTCAGAGGAGAACAAACAGATGATGTATATCAGCGAAGGTCTCTCATGTTTCTACCTTTTCTTTGTCCACTTACACAAAACCCTGAAATAAATAAATCGTGTATATAGACCCATGCTGGTGATGAGCACAGTCACATTTTCGTGTGTCTCTGGCAGCGGGTTGCGTTCAAAGTGTTGACACCAATCACATAAGCTGCTTAAATATTAAAATCTCATGACTCATTTGTTTGGAGCAGAAGACAAAGGCATTTTGTCTCTGCTGGCGGCTCGAGCGAGAACCTGAAAATACCTCAGTCAGAATAAATCACAGGGCTGTGGTCCCTGGGTTCATGCTGGTGTTTCAGGCCTGCTCAGAAACTTAAAGGAACACTGAAATCAGGCATCATCACATGGTGCTGAGTGACGCTCTGAGGCCTCAGAGCAGGGTTATTATAGTTAACGAAAACGAACGAAATAACGAAAACTGAAATTGAAAAAACATTGTCGTTAACTGAAATAAATAAAAACTAAAATTAAAAGGAAGAAACGACAACTAACTAAAACTGAATTGTGAGTTTACAAAACTAACTAAAACTAACTGAAATTATAGATATTGTTATTTTTTCAAAAGTCTTGTGGATTGATATGAAATCATTTTTTTCCTCTCTCCGAGTTTAAGCTCGGAACGCCGTCGGGCAAATGGGTGCGCATGTGCGTGCGTGCGCACACCGCGCTGCTCCTCAGAGAGTCCCATGTGGTGTTTTTTTTTTTTTTTACTATGACAGCACAGATAGCAGCGAGTGTCTTGTTGTGGATGATGTTGTGGATGATGTACGGAACACTTCTTAGTCAGGAAAAAAAACACCAACATCAAAGTAGACCTGAGAAGAGCACACAAGGCAGCTACGGAAACCGCTCTCATCCTACAAGGCAACCCGGCCTGCACCTCCAGAGAAACGTGACTACTCGTCGGGTCAACGCAGCCACAACGTTGTGTTTAGTCCTTGTGCGTTTCCGGCTACTTTATCAGTCAGATAATAACAATCAGGACTAATAATCAAAGCATCAATTTAAGGACTCACAAATGTCAGCAAATTCCTGGAGGGAGCTGCTGAAACTATGGGAATGGACGTGAAGGAATGAAGAAAGTGAAAAAACAGGGACAAATATGTTTGCACCCTAAAAACTGAGCACAAAGAGCAAGGACCAAAAAACCCCCAGCACACAACCACAAGGTAATTAACACACGCAATCCAGCTATACATGCATAAATGCGGACATGAGGTCGGACACTTCCGTAGGCTACATAGGCCGCAAAGACCCTGCAAGTCTAATCAGCGAGCATCTAACCAAGCTAGCTCCAAAACAGAAGCAGCATCAGGTGGAGAGAACATCAGGATGCAGCTGGATTTGAGCTTTGACTCCTTCAAAGAGTTTGTTTTTGTCAAACACCACATGTAGCTGTTGTTAATCTGCTGCACTGAGGCTGAACTTTATTGGGAGTTTATTGTAGAATTTATCGAGTTTTGGAGTTCATATTGTTAGCAGTTTCTCCCTGTTGATGTTCATGTGTGTCCTTAATATTACACACATTTAGCATGTAGTTCTGCTGTCTGTGAACAGTTGGTTGCTGAATTTATTTCTTTAAAGGGTATCTTTAAAGCGTACCTGATTAAGTATGAAAATACTAAAACTAATACTGAAACTAACTAAAACTAAGCATAAAACCAAAAATAAAAACTAATAAAAACGAGCAAAACCACTCTGAAAACTAATTAAAACTAACTGAATTAGAGAAAAAAAAGTAAAAACTAACTAAAACTAAACTATAATGTAAAATCCAAAACTATTATAACCCTGCCTCAGAGTCACAGCAGCTAATCACACGCCTCATGATGTGTCCCAGTACTCTGTACGGCCCCGCCATTGTCCGGCATAAGGAGGAACCCAGGGCCCACAGCCCCAGCATGGGGTCTGACACCGAGTCCGAGGACTTCATGGCGGTAGATAACAGCAGCCAGGGTACTGCTGGCTATCAGGTGGAGGTCCATGGAGCCCTCCAAGGATGTGCCTCCCCAGACCATCACTGACCCACTGCTGGTTGTGCTAGATGATACTGCAGCCAGCATATTGTTGGCCACTACATCTCCAGACTCCTTCACAGTGTGAAGCTGCTCTCATCTGTGACGAGAACAGGGCAGCAGTAGAGGACCTGCACGCTCTACCGTTCTCAGGCTCACGCCAGTCGAGCTGCATCATGTTGGGCTGGGCTAAAGGACAAATGACCCCCATCATGGAGTCTGTTTCTGACAGTAGCCTGCTGGGGGTCATTTTGTAGGGCTCGCAGTTTTTCTCGTTTGTCCTTGAAACAGATACCGGACCTGCTGCTGGGTCGATGCCCTTCTAACAGCAGGTCTCCTGCACCTCTTGAGCCTGTACTGTGGGACCCAGGGACCTTTGGCACATGGAGGAGCTGGACTGCTTGCTCCTCCAGGCACAGTAAAATTAATTAACGGTAATCCTGAGTTTCACAGACACAGTGCAGTGAAGAGCTGTAGTAACTACAGAAGGATACAGCTGCTCTGGCATTCAGCAACCTCCCTGAACAGGCTCCAGAGCCCAAACTAACCAAATGTAATGCTGTGTTTGATCGCACGTTGTCCTGCAGCTTTTTTCCTGTGGGGAGTAGCCGCAAACTTCAATTCCAGCTTATTAATGAATCAAAAACCCATACAGTGTCCATGAAGGGGTTCGTACTCGATACTGAAGTGATAACTAATGTGACAAGTGAAACTGTAACAGGAAACAGGTGTGCTATTACAACTCAAAGTCAGGCCCACTGCGCAGGTCAGCTGATCACTCATCCTCTTCAAAACTGACAGACAAGTTGCAGTTGGGTGGCAGTGCTTCAAACGGTGATGTTGACCTGCGTTTTGGTCTAATCTTTGTTAAACAAATAACGATGCAGTGTAATTATATCTTCACTTTGGCTTCTGCAACGCACATTGTAAAGGGGGGGGGGGTGCTTCTGCTGCAGTCTCATCCTTTCTAACTCTGACAGCTGACTGAAAATGCTGCAGCCAGCACACCAGCAAGAGACCCAGGAGGAAGACTGTGATCTTACCGATGATCCGTTAGCTGTCAGTAAGAATACGCACTTCCTTGGACCACTGTGAGTCTGACACTATGATGTCAATATGGACCACCACAATCCTGCGATCACAGCCATGCTGCGTCCTTTTATGGAGTCGCCATGTAGTGTCCATGAAGGGGTTTCAAGTTGAACCTCCTCATGAGGTTTAACATGAAATCAAATCAAATGCGGCCCTTTCCAAGTCCAGCACTGTTTACAATCTGAAATATTTCAGCACAGGAGAAATGGTCACAAGGAGTGAAACGGTCCAACATGGCCTCTGGCTGGAGAACTGGAACATTAATTTTGCCAAACTGATGCTAGCTGCAGTGACAGTGACACTAAAAGCAGAGAAGATTCAGCGAGGAAGCACAAAGAGCGCTCTGTGGCCACCGCCTGTTTTGGGAGCTCTTGTTGACTCTTCAGTGTAACTGCAGCTGAACTGGATCCACAATGGTTTCTGCTTCCAAAGTGGACAAACTGGTATCTCTGAAGTTTAACTGGCTCTGTGTTCCACAGGGAGGAGTTATCTTCATGTATCTGAGCACTGTATGTTATTCATGCCTTATTCATTCTTATTGTTTCATGCAGAAAACTGTTTGTCTCTAAATGTTTGCCTCTTCCAGGTATGATGAGCTCGGTGCTGCTGTTGGACAAACTCGTCCCTGCGCTGTCAGGAAAACCGTCTCCGCTCCATCTGCCCGCGGAGAGCAAGAAGAAGGCGTGAGCGCCGCAGGGCGCCGTTCTTTACATGGACACATTGTTTCTGACAGCTGAGAGGACACAGGAGAACATCATATATGCACTCTGATGGAGAGAAGCACATCTACGAAGTCAAACACAACATTAACTTAAACCGTCAAATTTAGACTAAATTTTACTTTCAAACTTCTTACTTTTCCATTTTTAATCCTGTCAGCACTCACCTTTTTAAAATCACACACACTGTCCTGTAGACAAGTATTACACAACAACACTGAGCCAGCTCTGATGTTCTAGATCATTTATTTAAGCTAATACTCGGAAAGCTGAGGATGTGATATTATGAGGTGTCTTTAAACAAAGGATCTGCATATTTTAGTCATGTTATTGTCTGACTCCTGAGCCAGGCACACTGTAGGAGTGTACTGCACACATGTAATTAGTGCCTTTGTGCGCTCTGTAAGGATTGTAAATGCAAATTAAACTGTGTAATCAGTGCTGATTGGTTGGTTCTGTGACCCTGGGAGGGTTGAATATATTCAATGAAGCTGTATAAACATGTTACCCCCCCTCCCAACATCTGAAACTTTGTAAATGAATAAGAGCAGAAACCTTCAGGGCTGAAACTGTTAGAAACTGCAGTTTGAGACCAAATCCAGGCGTCACAACGTGAAGACGTTTTTCTCTTCAGCGACACTTTATATAAATAAATGTTAATATGAACACCACCCACTGTCACAGCGATCTGGTCTGTTTGTAGCACTTCAGCTTCTTACTGGACGCCCCGCAGGCTTCGATTTCAGCCTCACAGTCAGATTGTTGCCTTGTATTGTGTTACTGTCATACAGCTCATCGTGTCTGTCTGTGAAAGGTGCTTCATAACTTTACTGTTCTCCCTAAAAACCATGCAAAGATGCTCCAAAGCTGCAGAAACAGGAGTGAAGACGAACACTTGATAAAAATCTCTGAAATATAAACAGCTCAGGATGATCTCATCTCATCCACATTCGGCCGTCTGTGGCTGCCAGGAAGGAAGAAACAATCCAACTGATACAAAAACTATTTGTTTATTGACAAATACAAACACCCACTGTCCTCAGCAGAAACATCAAATATTAAATTGGTCTTTAAGTACAAAACAAACACAAACTGGGTGTTGATGTTTCAAACACAGGGTCAGCAGGACACAACTGCCTGCATACAAACGAGCTTTATCAAAGAATGGACAGGAAGCAGCAGAGCAGATGGAGCACGCTCCGTAAGACTGCAGAGAGGAGAAAAGGTTCGACACAGAGAGAGTGAGAGCTTTAAACAAGTGCTGCGGTCCTCGTCTTCAATCCCACGATGCAACACTGCTGCTGCGACTGGCTGCAGAGATGATTTCCATCTACAGAGTCAGAAAACACATGAACAATAAGACGCCAGCTGTGCCAGCCTGAGCTTTAACATTTACTGCAGAGAAACAGGAAGCCGTGTTTAACTGGTTAATCTGCACTCTGACCCAAACGACTGTCACACGATCGTTTGCAGCCATTAAACTTGTAAACATGCTTATTTTTGAAGCATGATGTAAATTAGTTCTGATGTTAGAGGTAATCAGGACATAAAGACTGCAGGTACAGAATCACCAGCATCGTTACTGCTGCTGGAGCTCCTCCTCTCTGTAACGACACACTGAGACCTACCAGTGCTCCACGTCAGCATCGTCAAACTGACCGGCCTCCATCGCTGCTGCATCCACCTCCATGCCATCTGCCCACAGCAACACACACACACTTAAATTTCACTGCAGATTTCACACATTTTGAAAAAAATGTGACATATTTATATTTCCTGTATGTAAAGACAGAAGCTCAGGGCACAGCAGTCAGTGGACCCTCGTTTCTCAGCTTGTTTTAAGAAAAAAGAGGCCACTGCCAAGTTTTAGTCTGTGGATGAAGGGGGGGGGTCACAGACTTACTACACTATTTAAATCTTACTGGATCATTTTACTAAAGCTTAAAGTTAGAGCCCTGCCTGCTGTGATCTGTGCCACACAGGTGAAGCTGCTAGCTGGAGTCACTGAGCTGGACCTCTGCTCTGTTTGTGCTGCTGTGGTCAAGGCTGGCTCCAAACAGTAACACTGAGGCTATCAAAAAGGATGATGGACAGGTGGCTGTGTACAGGCTACTGTCACTGCTGCGAGCTTAATGGCTAGTAGATCCTCATTAGAGGCTAAGTGGTCAGCTGGGGGGGGGGGGGGGGGGGGGGGGGGGGGGGGGGTCTGGTTCCTGGTGCACAGACTGAAGGTGAGGAGGCAGATTTACATGTGACTACAATCACATCACAATCCTGTTGCTTTGCCAGGTAAGAAGTAGACCCACCTACAACACAGACTGGATGAATCAGCCACCTGAGCAGCAGCTAACGTGACTTCACCTTTCTTGAATCTTTTAGTCTCAGCTGGGAATCGTGTGACATCGGTGTCAGTGTGCCTTGTGTGCCATGATTTAACACTAAAAGCTAGAATTAACTGCAAAAGTAAAACACAAAGAGCTCAGGCTGAGATTTGTGTGACTCAGACCTTCAAACTCGGCCTTAGTTTCCTCGGTTCGGACTCCAGCCATGTGGTACTGCTGAGCCACTGACTGGGCCAACATCCCCTCCAGCCTCTCCAGTGTGGCCTGGCCCTCCTGCGTGAGCGCCGACAGACCCTCGTCGCAGGTGTAGAAGCTCGGGATGTCAGCGTGACCGTGCTCTGAGCAGGTGGAGGTGAGACACAGACAACAGCAGCAGGTTTTTAAATCCTCAGGCTGGATCACATCCTCCATATGATCAATATACCTTCACCGACTGGCGCAAGGACTTTTACTGTTTGCACAGTGCAGAGAAGTATTTAGACTTTACTACAGTAAAGTATTCAAACACAGGTTGTATAATCAAAATATATACGTACCTGAAGTTAAAGGAGTTTTCATAATCATATAGATGTTATTGAATCAATACTGATTTACTGATGAGCAAATATTATACATCAGTAGGCTTATCTATAATAACAATCTGATTAAATAATATGTAATTAAAGCTTTAAGATGAATGGTATGTAGTACATGCTGCAATAATTGCTTCCAACATGTAGTGGAGTAAAAGCAGAAAGCATAACATGTAAATACTTAAAGTACAAGTACGAGCTGGAGTACTACACCTAACTCACCACGGCAGCAGAGAACAATGAGGACCGCGGTCCTCGGCTGCAGCTGGTGCTACTGCTCACTGATCTAATGTCAAAGTAGACCTGCAAACAGCACCGTTACCTCCACCTCTCCAACCCTCACTGCCACAAACCAAATGAATGAATCTGTGGGAATCACGACCTTTGACCTGTGCATGCAGTGTTTTCATTATACATCAGTATATCAGAGTGTGATAGATGTTCTGAAAGCTGAGTGCATGAAGGAGGTGTTCCAGCTCCTTTGATCTTACCTGCCTCTGCAGTCAGTCCAGGACGGCGACGGCCAGAAGGAGAGAAGAAGAAGACTTTTCATTCAGTGCAAACAACAACTGTACAAAGTAAAAAATCTGAACTGGACCTGTTTGGTTATAATTATTTAAATTATAATTATTATTTTAATAAACAGCCAAATGTGCAAATAATGAGGTCAGCATATTAACAAGTAATCCTTGTGAGGATTACTTACACTCTGACTTACAAGATTACTTTATACCCCAGGTCTGTATAATCTCCCCAATACGGCTACTCAAACCTTCTGTTTGTCAGACACAGCTAATCAGAAGGAAGCAGGCTTAAATGGGAGGAGGATGGAGGACGAACTGAGGCACATGGTCAGGACGGGACTCCTCCCGGGGAAATGTGTGCACGAGAAGACGATCCCAGATTTAAATCGGGTACGTTTCTCATTTTTTGGGCCATTTTGAGCCACGTGCATTCTGCATGTTTGTCTTAGTGTTTTGTCTCACCGGCTTCTTCCACGTCGTATTCCTCTCCTTCAAAGTCGTTGTCCGAGTCCTCATCCTCGGGGTCGGGATGCAGCGCCTGGCACTCGCACATTGCTGAGAACATGGACTCCACTGCGAGCAAAACACACAAACCAACAAGTTTGATGCTAAACTACCTCCCGCTGTCATTTCAACATCGCAGTAACCAATCAGACGGTTCTGTAGGCGGGACATTGCACTGGACCACAGAGAGAGAAAAGCATCTCTCTGCAGAGGGAATCTATGTTTATCTGGAAAAAATAAATCAATTTTACCAAATACCACAACTCATAAAAATGCTAAATACTGACCCCGATTACAGGCCAGACCAATAACTGGACTAATTAAACAGTATGCTATGAAGTTTCTTCCTCAGTCACTCACATGACGCCTTGTCACTGGGCACAAATCGAATTTCTGTGATCGCCCCTTCTTCATCATCATCGCCGCCATCACTGCTGCCGTCATCGTCTTCATCAGCGGCTCCTCTCTCTGCCATTTCTGCCTCGCTCTCATCTGTGAGGAAACACGAGAACCCGGCTGTGACCAACAAACAGCTTCAGCACTACGCAACAGCTCAAACACACTTCAACCACCCCAAAGACTGAAAGCCACACGATAAACAAATAAAAACAGACTCAAAGTCAGAATGTAAGCATCGCCTTCGCCTCACTGTTGAGTTTGCCGTTGACCATGATGTAGAGGTGTTCCTGTGGGTACGCGCTGACGTCTCTGGAGATGGCGTGCAGACCGATGGAGGGATACTCCAGAGAGAAACCCAATCCTGAGCTGTCAAACCACGACAGGCGCCTGACACAAAGAAAATGGGCTGTTTTTAACTGCAGATGTGTCACATTATGGTTAAACTTCTCTCACAAGCTTGTTATCTGAGAATCAACTAACAGCCTGTGGTGGCTACAACAGACTATTACTTTAGCATATGTAAAACCTACGGTCAGGTAAGAGCAATCACTGCGACTGCTCTGTTTCTGATGCAATTAGAGTCCATTAAAGGTGCTTGGTAATGAGGGAACATGGAACCCACTGCAGCAGCATGGGAGCTCCATAACAAGGACCAAATCAGACTTTACACACAAGCTTTCCTCTTATGATCAGCTTATTGCTGTTTTTTTGTTTTTCTGCAGTTTTGTCAGCTTAAGAAAAATGCACACATGAGCATATATTATTATCGTCATGATAATAGGGAAGAAGAACGAGAACAGGAAAGAACAGAAAAACATGGGAAAAAGAGGAAAAGAAATAAGAAAATAAACATAAATAAAAAGTACATAAATAAGGAAAAGAAAAATTAAATAAGAAAACAAGAAAGAAAATATGAATTAAAGCTGCCTTTGAATATTACCGAGTCTGAGGCGCATCGAGACAAAAACAAACCAACCTGATCCGGTTTATGTACAAGTACAACACAGAAAACTGCACATAAACAATAAAATAAGCATGTATTTAATGTTGGCTTTAAACGAGGACTTTCGTTTCCACGTAGTATTTTGAAAGAGTCTGCTCCGGAAGTGCTTGCAGCGCGTGGCGCGGACGTTTGTTCCCGTATCGATTATGTCAATTGATGTGATTTCCAATAAAGTGCGCGTGAAAGCCTGACAGGAAACCCACTAAGCACGAGCCTGACCCCCAGACCCGCGAGCTACAGAGCAAAACACGCGCCACGTGCACCACTTACGTTTCTGCGACGTAGAGTGTGCCGCAGCCGAGCCGCTGGCCGTCCATCACCGCCGTGGTCTCGGCCTGGGCATGTCTCACTCCCTCGGTGGGAGGATGGAGGTTTTTCAGTAACACCATAGTCCTCGGTCCGTTGGGACGGAAAGGAACCAGAAACCGGTGAAAACGCGGAGCTGCGTGGCCTATTTGGCGCCACAAAGCCGGCTTATTTATCCCGGGATAACTTCTCGGCGCTGAATCAGTGTTTGACAGCAGGCTGGAAGACGGTGGCCGCGATATAACGCTTCTTCAACCGGATTAGCAGCACCGGGACCAGGTTGTTTTCCGTGCGAACGCAGGCGTGACAAACCCTGAAAACACTGAAGTTAACGTGACGTTATGCTGAAGTATCGCGACAACACAGAACTTCTAACGAGAACTCCCAGGATACGTTCCTAAAGTCCCTCCTATCTCCTTTTGCTAACTGCTTTTCCTTGACCCAAGGAAAGGCGGGTTGGAGAACTGATAAGGGCTTAGGAAAGGAGAAGAATCCGAACGAGTTTACACTAATCTCCTTAACGTAGGACGTCCGCCGTGTGGAAAACTACAATGATGGAAGATGGACTACATACTGCGCATCGACTGCTGTAACCCTGTTGTTTCATGCAGGCGATTCAAACGAGAGCAGCCTGTGAAAAAAGAGGTTGGAATTTTAAAGAAAAGGGAACTTTAAGAGCCGGATTTCCTGCAGCAGCGTCCTGATGTCCCGAAGCTGCGCGGGGTCAGTTTGGGAGTGAAAGCTGCAGTCAGGAAGATCCTTGCAGCTGGCCTTGTAGGAAGAGTTTCGATTCAGGGGGAGAAGATTTAAAGGAGTGGCGCAAACGTGAATTACAAATTCTGTGGCACACAATTTACTGCAAAAAAAAAAAAAAAATCATGGCTGCGACCACTGCTACTTGGAGTATTTATTTTTAGGAGGGGGTTATTTCACCAGTGCATTTTATTTATTTAATTTTATTTAACCTTTATTTTACCAGGTAAAATGTTTGAGAACCAGTTCTCATTTACAAACATGACCTGGCCAAGCGAGGACTTTCATTTCATTATCAGCACTTTGTGTGGATGGTGCAGTGGTAAATGAACTAGCTCTTATATAGCGCTTTTTTACTCAGTCAGAGCACTCAAAGCGCTTACACAACATGTTTACATTTACCCATGCACTCACATTCATACAAGCACTTCCATGTTTCTACTAAGCTAAGTGCTTTTAATTGACTAACATTCACACACATTCATACGGTCGGAGAGCAACTTGGGGTCAAGTATCTTGCCCAAGGATACATTGGCATGTAGCCTGGAGTAGCCAGGAATCGAACCGCTGACCTTCCGACCAGTAGGTGACCTGCTCTACCTACTGAGCTACAGCCACCCCACAGTGCTGGCCTACAACTCTGCAGTCCTCATGCTGAGCCTTTAGAGGCCAGCCCAGCTCATTCCTGCTCCTCTGGATTTGACTGAGGCAGAGCAGAAATGAGCTGGAGCGAGCTGCTTTTCCTCAGCAGCGTGCACACAGAGCACGACTTCTGTCAGTGAAATGTCAGCCGACACAAAACGCAGGCACGACTCATGATCTGATGGTAACTAATGTTCTTCTGCACATCGGATCAGCTTTTCCACACAGAGTTCAGGTTCTCCTCTGGATGAACCCTTTCATCTGTCCTATAGCCGATACAATTAAATATGTCTTATTTATATCTACTCAAAACACATAAGCAGGTTATGGCATGAAATGTAAACTACAGTTACAGTGATAATTTACATGACCTGTTTATTATGTGGATTGATGTCACGAATGGTCTGATGGTCTGTCGCTATGAATTATAGGATGGGATTTTCTCCTTTCATGAAGGATGTTCCAGTGTGTATGAGCCCTGAAATAAACTACATTTGAAATCAAAGTTGAGGAGCTCTAATCCAGTTTACTGACTTACTCTAAATCCTGCACTGAAATATGAGGACTGTGAGTTTATTGAAGATTAAAGTCAGCACGGAGCCAATCAGAGAAGAGCAGCCAAACACAGCCTGTTAGATCAGATTCTGACTGATTTATTCAGAAAGGATTCGTCACTGAACTGGAGAACAGAAACAGCAGTGAAGTGTTTGCTGCATCACACAATAATGTTTCAGACTGCCACATCAGGACAGTCTGAAATGCAAATATTAATTATTAAAGAGTTAAAACAATATAAAAATGCTGCTCTAATGAAGCTGCTCTGAAACACAACAACAAAATACATTTTCCAAGAGATCTGATAATGATCCACATCTGAATGAATAACTGATAAATAAGCTTTCTAACATTGATTCCAGATGGAGCTGATCACTGACTGATGAAACAGAAGAATATTAGAAGTTATCCTCTGACAGCACTGACAGATACATCAATAATACATGGATAAAATGCTAAATAATCACAGTCATTATATGTGAAATAAAATATGAGCACAAATAAACAGGATATGAGTCAAAGGATGGAACAGATCAAAGAGTTAAACTATAAACACAGGCCGAGCCGTCCAATCAGGTCAGAGCGCAGCTGGATATTTGTAACAATATTTTTATTTATGATTTGAAGTCACCACTCATAGGCATTATTATTGTTTTATAAACTGAAATTATATTAATATAAAGACTCTTAAATTGTTTTCATTTTTCAGTAAGTAAAATAAAATAAACTAATGAAAAATAATTGAAAACTTTGTTCATATGCAACAACTACAGCTACACCACCTCCACCCATAATAATAATAATAATAATACAGATGATGATGATTATTAAGTGTGTTCAGTCTGGGCTGAGAGCCGCTCTCCTCTCCTGCTTTTCTGGATCACACAGAGCACAGCAGCACCAAGCATCAGCTGCAGGCCGCTGAGCAGGATCCACCTGACTCTGTAGAAGGTCGAGTAAACCCCAAAGGGCTCTCTGTAGATGAGAACAGTCTTTGCTGCTGACACACAGAGATCGTCTGACTCCAAATGAGCACACCAATACTCTCCTGCATCTCGCAGGGAGACATTAGAGATTACCAGGGTATCGTTGGAAACGATCATTCTGCTTTGGTGTTCAATAAGCTCACTAACTTCAGTGACTCTGGCTTCTGTTTGGATTGACTTAACGAACCAGCTCATAGAAAACCATATAGTCTCAGCTGTGCATCTGACAGTGACTTCCTCTCCCTCTGAGAAGACCTCCACTGCAGGTGGACCTGCTTTGGGGCACACCACAAACCAGTACCACTGTTTAATGGTTCGACCTGCGCAGTGGTACCAACCTGAGTCATTTAGCATCAGCGATGGAAACTGCAGCGAGTAGTTTCGACCAACTTCTCGGAAAGCTTTGGAGTGACTTTCCCACTTCCACCAAAGTGGGGGCTGGTCATGAATGAGATCAGTGCGGGGACACTGCAGCACAGCTGGCTCTCCCACCGAGGCATGGACTGTTGTTGCTGCTTTGGCCAAACGTACAGAATGGCTGCTCACACACTGCTGCTGGTCCTTCAGCAGGCAGATGTAAAGTGTTTGCAGTTTGTCGAATACATGAAGAAGTGACGTGTTCTTCACCTCCAGGAAGCTTTCCTCCAAACGGGCCACCTCCAAAGTCGTGCTATCATTTAAAACTTTCACCTGTATGTCTTTGTCATACGTGAAGTCATATTTGATCCACTGGGCCATCAGATTCTCACCTGCTCCGTTACATCGTACCTCCACTGTTGCTTCATGTCTTGTAATCTGAGGTGTTTCCTTACTTACTGTGCTGCACACAGTCAGGCTGGTTTTCCTCTCATACGTCACGTTGCCCTCGGTCCAGCACACATCTCGGTACAGGCCAGAGTCCGAGTGGGTCAGGTTGTGGAGAGTGACTGAAGAAGAACCGTGTGATGTCACAGAAACTGAGAGTCGTCCTGTCCAATTTTCATGTACTGTGAAGTTTCTGCTCCAGCGGTCGGAGATGTTCAACAGGACGAGACGATCTTCACCAACAAGTTTGGAAGTTATGCAGGAGCTGCTTCGATTGGGGAACTCTGATTCCAAAGAGCCTCCTTCCTCCATTACGACGATCAGTTCTTCTGCACGAATGTTGCTGATGAGCGTGAACAGCAGGGAGAAGCAGAGCTGTGTGACTGCAGCCATCCTGCTCAGAGGTCTCCTCCTGAGTGCTACAAACACAGACGCTGCTTGCTTCATAAGCTTCCTGTTTGTGGTTGGAGGAGGAAAGTGACCTCTTTATCACATCATCAGCGAACACTTTGAAGCACTGGGCTCAGTGTCAGGCGGTCTGTCTGCTTCACGTGTGGATGTTACCAACCTTTTTACCAAAAAAAAGAACATTTTAGTAAAAGACTAAAAACAAAAATAGATCAAATATTAAAACATCGGTAAACAAGAGTAATATTAAGGCTGACACTGTACAGGAGAGTGAGCTCTAAATCTAAAAGGTTCCCCCTCAGGATCAGCTGATTTCTTTCTGCAGTAACTGTGGGGTATTTAAAGAAGCCACACAAAAAGTTACCTTCATGTTGGTGAAATCTTGTACTTTTAATGTGCATTATTTTTATATACAGCAAAGCTGCACCATGTTCACGTCTATGATTTGCAGTGACAGAAAGCAGTGTTGGTACTTCGGCTGTTGGAACTGTTTTTTCATCATCCACTGCAGAAAACTTCAAAAAGTGCGTCTTCAGTAAACCTTCAAGGCTCGCTGTCATGATCCGGGCCGGTGGCCCAGTGTTTTGTGTTCTTTTGGTTATGTTTTGTTATATCTCTGATTATGTCATTTGGTTTCTTTCATGTTGGTCTTCAGTTTGTTATGTTTGAGTGCAGTTAGGGTTTTGTATCCTGTTCTTGTCTTTCTCCGTCTCAGTGTTCAGCGTTTATTAGTTACTGGCCTCTTGTCTATGTTATTTCCTCATGTTGTGTTTAGTCTGCATTTGTGTCTTGGTTTACTTCCTGTTTTAGTTTGATAGTCCAGTGCGTGTCATGTCTAGTTTTGCTTCCCCTGTTTAATTTGTTAGATTCTGTTCACCTGTGTTCCCAGCTGTTTCTTGTTTCCCAGCATTACCTCCTGTGTGTGTTTAAGCCCCTGTGTTTGCTCCGTTCCTTGTCGTGTCCTCCCTCATGAAGGTGTGGTTTTGTTCTGTTATCTGGTCAGTTTGCGTTTTTGTTTCAGTGCCATTCATCTGCATTTACCTTCACTTAATCTACAATAAAATCACCTTTTAAGTTCAGTTTTGTGTCTGGAGTTCTGCGTTTGGATCCATCCTGCTCGCCACACCGCTCACACATGACGCTCATATCACCATGTGGGAGAGGCGGCTGCTCAGAATATATTATAGCATATGAAAGGTCTCCTTTTGATCCCAGGATCAAAATTATTTTCTGATATTGTCACATTTATGATTTGTTAAAAATTGTATATATGCTTGTTTTTACTGGCTGAGCATCCAAAAATTAAAGATAGAGTATATCTGATCCGTTTGCTCGAGAGTGGCAAAAAATAAAAGTATGAAAATTAGTGACAGTTTTAATCAGATGGTCTGAAATAAAAGTTAAATTCATTCTAATTTCTCAGCATTCACTTATCAGCATTCCATCATATGTCTAAAAAAAGAGTAATAAGTGACTTTATAGAGCAGCCGGTTGGTCAGATGCTGTGAGAGATGTAATCTGTTACTCTTCATGTGACTTCCTGAGAAAGAAGAACCCTCTGAGATGTACCAATAGTGCAGTGCTTTTTTGTTGGTGAAAGATGAGGTGCTCTGAGGTGGATTAAACCAGTCCAAGTTGTTTATGGTCTTATTTCTCTTTTCATTTCACAAACTGGATGGTAGGGCTCAATACTGCTGACCATTATATTTTATTGCAGTTAATTATGCAGTTCCACAGGGTTCTGTGCTAGGACCAATTCTATTTACATTATACATGCTTCCCTTAGGCAGTATTATTAGAAAGCATTGCATAAATTTTCATTGTTATGCAGATGATACTCAGCTTTACCTATCAATGAAGCCAGATGACACACATCAATTAGTTAAGCTGCAGGAATGTCTTAAAGACATTAAGGCCTGGATGACCTCTAATTTCCTGCTTCTATAGTCAGATCAAATCTTAGAAACATGGCGTCCAACCAGATACTTACTCTGGATGGCATTACTTTGGCCTCCAGTAACACTGTGAGAAATCTTGGAGTCACAAATAAGGGACGCTTCACAAATATCAACATTTTCCAGAACGTACAAAGCGTGCGACAGAGGGACGGGGGGTTAACACCCAGCACACACTTTTCAAATAGTTAGAAAATGTCGGTCGGTTTGTGTAATTTGAGCACTGCCGTCTGACCCCTGATGGCCGAGGCATCCACACCACTGCACCATTGCGTGGTCTGCAGCATATGGCAGATCAGTTCAAAGGTCTCATCTAAAATAGGCCATCATCAATTCACAAAATGACTCTACTGTCACGGCTGGGTGCTGCAGGCAGGGCAGGGAGGACGTCAAAGCAGAACGCGGGCAAGAGATGAATTATACAATAACTTTATTTAACCAAATAAACACAAGGGATTAAGCTGGACAGGACAGTTTTACGAAAGGACTTGAAAACTAGAAACTCAAAAATATAAAACACTCAGCACAGAATGTTAGCTAACGTACGGAGACTCAGGACCCGACAAAAGATAAAGACAAGAGCAGACAATAAATACACAAGGGTTAATGAGGGGAGCGACAACAGGTGGGAAAACAGCTGACCATAATTAGGCAGATGAGACAAGGGGAAGCCAAACTGAATACAACACACAAGGAACACGACACTAACAAAATAAAACCAGGAAGTGGAACAAAACACCCAAACCAAACACAAGAAACCCTGAATAACAAATAAACTAACAGAAAGCCTAACCAAAACAATCAGAGGATCTAAGAAGTAATTAAACGAAAAGGAACTCAAACCCTGGGCCACCGACCCACAACCGTGACATCTACTGACGATATTAGACGGGAACAAGCTGTGAGTGCGGAGCAGCAGGTGTTCAAAGCAGCCAAAGCTGCTGGAGATAAATTCAACAAGAAGTGGCAGCATTGTTCCAAAAATGGAAACCGTCCACAGTAAACCGCAGGAAACTATGATGGATTTTATTCTACATTTTCCTGGCCTATTTTTGCTGGCTCTATATCTGTGTGTAATCTGGCGATCGGCGGTCGGCACTGTTGCCAAACTCGCTGTCGGCTGTCTCAAAAAGTCTCAAAAGGCTGTCCCCCTCGGTGCCAAAGAAAAGTCCGGCCAACGCCACGAAGAGATGCAGTACGAGCGCTGTATGTACACAAAACACGGTGACAGTTTTCAGGTTTCCGGTGTTGAGTCAAAAAGGGATTTCCTTTTTTTTTTTATGTTTTTTCTTTGCTTATAGTAAATATACTGGCGCACAGGATTTATGAAGGGCTTATATATAAAATGAAGAAATGACTTGTTCTTAAACACACACACACAGATTGAGCTTTTATCGTATGAATATATATGATATAGATAAACAGGTTTTCTGGTGTCATACTGAATTAGCCCACCTGTGTGCGCGCCTGGCGTGTGCGCTCTCACACAGAGCACAGGTGTAATTATTGTCGTGTGCGTGCTGCTAAAATAATGTATAGCATAATCTTTCTGTTTGCTGTTTTTTGGTGTCTGTGTGCAGAGGCACACTGACTCAGGATGAGACGGTAAAAACCTTCTGAGCTGTGATGTTATTTTGTTGTGATTTCTGCTGCCCTCTTGGTCAGATTTCTCTTTTAAAAGTATTTTTAATGACAGTTTGTACCCTGGTGAAGAATAAAAGTCACTTTACCAAAAACGGACTGCAGCTTTGACAGAAATGCTGTTTCTCCCTCAAAATGAATTGATATCATTCATGAGAGAAATGTTTGACATATGTTTCACAGATTATTGGTCAACAAGTCATTTTTTGGGAAACACTGGAAATCACTTTTTTGCAGGCAATCAGTTTTTGGTATAATACGGCCCGGAGACGCGGAGGACGCGGTTGCCTGTGCAGTGGGGCATCGAAGTGTTGGAGAAGCTGATAAATATAATAAAACTGTTAATTACGAACAACGTGACTAGTTTATTTATGGCAGGAATGCGGCTCATTCCGCTCTGAGGTTTCTGTTTCGAGTCTCCTCCCGCTTGTCTGGGAGGCGCAGACCGACCCACAGACGCGGACTGTCGGTCACCCTCAGGAAGAAGTCCGCTGATGTGTTCCTGACCCAAGATCCACAACCGCATCCTCAGAGGGGCTCAGATGACCTGTAAGTTTGTGATTAATCAGATTAATCAGGGAGCTGATTGTTACTAAAAGAGAAAGAATGAGGAAGAGGAGGAGATCCTAATGCCGTGGTCGTGTATTTAAGTGCATTAAGACTGCTTAAAAAACAATACAAAACAAAACAAAAAACAATAGCTTAATTTACATCAACAAAAGCAGATTAAAGTTTTCATTGTGTGAATGAGTGAAAGTTTGGGTGTGACCCTGAAAGAAAGTGAGGTAAAAAGAACGAGCATCTTTGCCCGCTAAAGCTCAGTTATTACCATGTTATATCAGGTTATCAAGCTGTAAACAGATCACTTTGCTTACTTAGGTTTTCCAGTCTCACACTGATTGTTCTGCGCACCCACCTGAGGGTGCAGGAACATGTCTGAGGTTTTTCAGGCTGTGGCACATGATCCTCGGAGCTCTGCCCACTGAACTCAACTCTTTATTCCTGCAGTTGAATTGCACCAATTCTGCTTTTGCACAGTTTTTTTATTTAATTCTTGTACTCTTTTATATTATCTGTGCATTTTTCTGCTTGTTATTGCAGAAAAATGACGTGTTCTTTTCCTTCTTTTATTTCCTGCCTTTGTAAATGTTTCTTCTTTGCAGCTCCTGCCTGTGGAACCCGCTCAGTGTGAGATTCAGGAGCAGTTACCAGGAATAAAGCAAAGACTCCAGGTACTGTGGTAGAAATAGTACTGAAAATGAAACCCACATCAAAACGTGTTACGTGTGTGTGTGTGTGTGTGGGGGGGGGGTGTCACAGGTGCTTACAGGTGGATTTTGTTGCCATCAGAGTCCTGAGTACTGAAACTAACCTGCCCAACAATTATTTAGGCTCGTGTCACTTTTAAAGGCACTCAAATGAAAGGATCACTTCAATGTTCTTCTTCTTTCAGCTGCTGCCTTTAGGGGGCGCCACAGCAGAGCATCTGCCTCACCTCACCCTTTCTCAACATCCTTCTCTGTCACACCAACCCTCTGCATGTCCATGAACCTCCTCTGTGCTCTCCCTCTTTTCCTCCTGCCTGGCAGCTCCATCATCATCATCCTTTATCCAGTATTTTTAATTTTTCTCAGTGCCTTTCTGTCCTCATGTGTGTCCCTCACATTCTTCTCCGGCACTGCTGACCTCCTCAGGCAGGACCACAGTTTGCAGCAGCACCTCAGTGCTGCATGTTATTTCTTTGTGATTGCAGAAACATGATTGCTATTGCTTTCTATGCAGGCCTGTGTGAACATCCACCAGGTAAAAACCAGGAGGAGTTCCCAGGAGAACCTGATACTTCAGGTAAGCAACAGTCTGACACAAGCAAACCTGTGAATCATCCAGAGCAGAGCTCAGCTCATGTTTCCATCTGGGACCTGGTTTTATGCTAAGCTAATGTAGCACTTTGTTGGCGACAGCTTTGTGTTCCCTGTATACACGTGAGCAGGTTTGATCTCCTCATCAACTCTAAAGCAGCACAGTGGTGCAGTGGTTAACACTGATGCCTCACAGTAGCATGTTCTGTGTTCTCCTGCTTGAGTGGGTTCTGTCCAGGTATTCCAGCTTCCTCCCACAGTCCAAAGTCATGCATGGACACTGAACTGGATGAGCAGAGGAAAATGGATGGCTCTAACTGTGCAGAAATAAAAGTCTTTGAAAAATGTCGAACTGTTCCTTTAACCCCTCTGCTTTCAGCATGCAGAGGGGTTTCCAGGTGGGTCTCCTGCTCCTGCTTGTCCAGCTGTTCCAGGAGGGTCCGGGGAATATCCCAGCCATCACCCTGGCTGTCCTGGGATTCAACGTGTACCTGTTTGTGTTTCCAGCTGCTCCACCATTGAAGGTAACTCCCCACTGTAACATTATAAATTTAATAAGAGTGGTATGATAAGCTGTGCCATGGAAATAAGCTGGTAAGGGGTTCCACTTGTTTCTAGTCTCTAAGCCACAGCCCGGACTGTAAGTGTTCAGCCCACCATGCATTCTGGTTCACACTCATTCAGAAATAAAGCACTGAGTAAGACACTAAAGCACAATGTCTTGGTTTTAAGCCGGAGGGATCTGTCAGTGTAGAAAGCACCTGATCGTACCTGAAGGGAATAATTTGACCCTGGGAGGGTGCTGCTGTAAAAGTCCTGAGAAGAACCGAGTGCACCCCATAATCCAGCAGCTTGTAGAACCGCCTTCAGCAGCAATGACACGACCTGTCTGAGTTTATCCATCTCTCACATCACTGTGGAGGAATTTTCCTCCTTTACAGCACTGATTTATGCACAGCGCTCTTCAAGTCCCTCCACAGCCCTTCAGTCAGAGGTCTGTACTCTGGGATGTTGCAGCAGCAAGCTCATTTTCTTTTTCAGGTTTTCTGTTGTAGATTTGCTGCTGTGCTCGGGATCACTGTCCTGTAGCATGACTCAAAGCTTCAGCTGTGGGACAGATGTGCTCACAGTGACTGTGGAATACTTTGGTATACAGAGGAGTTCATGGTCCACTCAGGGACCGCAGGGGGCCCAAATCCTCAGCCCTCCACCCCCGTGCTGACAGCAGGTGTTTGAGTTTCTCCAGATGTGCTGGTGTGCATGATGGACAAACATCTGCACTTTGGTCTCATCTGTTCCAGAAGGCTTCTGTTCAGATGCAGCTTTTTACACTTGAGCTGTGCTGCCACGTTGAGCAGAGGCCTCCTCCTGCATTTGATTAACACCAGCTGCTCTGTGCCATCTTAATTTATGGAAGCAGAAAGGATCATTTTCACTGGACTGTAACATCCCATAATCAGCCCTGTACTGCACATTTGTGTAAACTGTACCCGACTCTGACATTTTATAATTAGTTTGTGAACAGAAAGTCTTGTGTAATGATTACATCTTAAACTGCACTTTCTTCAAAATCACACAGCTGGTTTAATAAGCAAAAACCTCTTTGCTGGTTGTAGATAAGCATGTTTCCTGCATTTAATGGTGAAAGGAGTTTCTGAGGACAACATAGAAAAAGCTTTAAACAGAAACAGGGCAGACTCTTATTGGCTGATTTAGCATCTGAAAGAGGAAACTGTGGATTAAAATAAAAAGAGCCCACACCGCTGGCTGCTAACAGCACTGACAAACTGTGTTTTACTGCTGATGAATGCAGTGATGAAAGGTGTGCAGGAGCATTCTTCACATTCATGCACAGCTCATCATGTAGCAGGACAATAATCTCCAAAAGGCTCCTGCCAAAGTATCAGGAGCATAATGCGGCAGGCTGAAGGCTGAATATTCGACTTCTCTGTAGCCTGCTGTCACATTCTCAGCTCTGTTACCCTGAGTGTTTGCTCTGTTACAGTTTTTGCAGAACACACTTGTTTTTGCTTTGTGTCCAGGCCTGCATGAGCCTCGGTCTGGTGTACCATAACAAAGAGTGGCGGCGCCTCCTCCTGTCCCCCCTGCACCACATTGATGAGTGGCACCTGTACTTCAACATGGCATCCTTCCTGTGGAAAGGCGTCCGGCTGGAGCGCCGCCTGGGCGGAGGCTGGTTCCTGTACCTGCTGTCGGTCTTCTTTCTGCTCACCGGATTGGTCTACCTGCTGCTGCAGGCGCTGATGATTAAACTCATGGAGGATGCTGATCCTTCGGATCCATTATTGGGGCACATGCAGTCTTTGAGCAGAGAGTGTGTTGTCGGCTTCTCGGGTACAAATTACCAACAGTATGAGTGATTCAAGAAGAAGAAGGTGTTAGATTATGTCTAATAAACACTACAGGTACCTGTGAACCAAAATTATCAGCATTAATTCTTAGAAATGATTAAATATGAATTTTGTAAGTATACTGTAAAATTTTGGCAGTTGTCTTTCCTTAAAAAAAAAAAAAAACTCTTCACCTGGAAACTTCCAGATTGTCCAAATGGGAATTCCAGGAAGAGATTTAAAATGCTGGAAGCTGTCTAGATGTGCTTGATGTTATGGCTGCAGCAGAAGGACCCAAAAACAGGACTCTGGAGGCAAAATTCAACAAAAGCCACCCTTTATTCACTGGAGACTCTAAAGTCTAGAAAAATCTATCAAAGTCTTTCTGAGTGCCAGAGGACAAACAGGCACAGGCAGCCTGATAAAGGGGAGACTGTGGCTATTTGTACACAGGAGGTAATGAGGGCAGAGTGGAGACACCAGGGGGACAAAAACACAGCTGAACTCGATCAGATAATAAAGTGTCTGAATGCCAAATTTAAATGAAGTCAGGCTTTCTCAGAACCTTTGGTACGTGTCTTAATAACGATCCTGAACATGAATGCTAGCTGGGAGTCATGAATCTCAGTAAGTCACGGTCACGGCGGCTGACCAGACGATGCTCAGTGATGATGAAAATAACACCCAACAGAAATGATGAAATTCATATGGAAAACGTTGTATAACCACACCTGTTTGCAGGTGTCCTGTTTGCTCTGAAGGTCGTCAGTAACCACTTCAACCCCGGGGGCGTGACCTACGTGATGAATATTCGGGTGTCCAATCGCTTGGCCAGCTGGGCGGAGCTGGTGCTCATCTATCTGATCTATCCTGGGTGAGATGCTGCTCCGGTCTCAGCAGATTATGGAGCTTCGATGTGAAGGCAGCAGAATTTGATCTGAAACTGATGTTTTATGATCATGGGAGCAACACGCGGATCACCGTATGGAATAATGTGTTTCCCGCTGCTCTCCTTTAGCACCTCTTTGGTCGGCCACCTGGCAGGTATCCTGGTGGGACTGCTCTACACTGTGGGTCCACTGAGGACCATCATGGAGGCGTGTGCAGGTCTGAATGCTGCTTTCTCAGTTTGTGTGTGAATGAATTTATTATTTATGCAAAAATAATGTTTACACATTATAATCAGTAAGTCAGTGTTTGTGATTACAGCATGTTGTGTTTGTGCATGTGTGAATCTTCAATATCAAAGTGCTCTCCTCTCCCTCCCATCAGACGTGCTGTCCTCAGACAGAGCTTCTCCACGCCAGCATTCCTACTACAGCTCTTCAGGTACAACGTTTTAGAAAACATAAAAATACCCTGTTTGATAGATTATGGAATAATACAGCTGATAACATCTGCTGAGGTTGGCAGTTTGGTGACAGAAGCAGCGCTTCATTGGGTACCAGAGGTTTGGATTCTGGGGGGGGGGGGTCTGAGCCTCTGCAGCCTGGCTGAATCCGCTCTGCACACATCACTTATTTTATTTACTCTCTTCATTGTTTTGTTTTATTCACGGATTACAGTTTATGATTATTGTGCATTTGTTTCTTTTTTGCTCCACTCTATCTTATCCAGCCTCACTTTGTTTTTATTTATATATTTTTATTTTTTATGTTTTAATTGTTTTTAATTGTATTTTGATTTACACTCAGTTTCAATGGAATTTCACTGCTTTAATGTTTCTAATTGATTTTAAATGATTTATCAGTGAATATTGTTTGTTACATTTTGCTGTCTTATTATCAGCGTGTCACTCATCTCTGAAGAACTCTGAACTGACCCTGCAGGAATGGTGCTACACCAAACCTGATTGATTGATTGATTGATTGATAGATAGGTGGGAGCTGTGTGTTATGGATTAACAGAAACTGCCTTTTTTATTACTGCCTTTTTTAAATGAAACTCAAAGGTTAACCTTGATGGTCTGCATGTGTGACTCCAGGCTACAGCGGGACCAGACGGGCACACGGTGAAGAGCCTCGACCTGCAGAGGATCCCACGTCTGATTATTCTGAAAGCTTCATCGCAGGACTGACGGAGGAAGAGCAGATAGAGCTGGCGATCAGACGCAGTCTGAATAATCCAGGCAAGACTCAGACATGACAAATGCTTCAGTTCCTTTGATAAACTACATGATACACAGGAGCCACATTAATGGAAAAAAGTGCAACAATGTTATTTCTTTAGGACGAACCAGGCAGAGAGAAACCACACATGACCCGGAGGAGACTGAGGATCTCAGGAGGAGGAGGCTCAGGAGGTTTGAACAGGGAGTATCCAACCAGAGAAGAGGACAGTGGTGACTGATTTTAACTGGCGCAGATATCTCCCATCATGCATCACTGCTCAAAAAAGGCTGATTTTAAAGGAGATGTGACTTCTTTCTCCAGCTGTTGATGAAGGAGTCGCCTGCAGTAGTCTCTGCACAAAGACTTCCTGGTTTCCACTTCCTGTATTATTTGGTGATTGCTTTTCCTGTTGTGCGTCGTGGCTCCGTTTCCCACCTGTGTGATTGTTTGTGGTTGATTGTTCTCACCTGTGTCTTGTTAGTCAGTCAGTTCTTCTGAGTGGATTTGGTCCTTTTGCTGCTTGTGTTTTACTGGTTTTCAGCTCTGTGGTCTGTGTTTTGGTTATTTTTTGCCTCTCGACAGCAATAAAAGCTGTTTTCAGTTCATGTCTGACTCTGAGTCCCGTGTTTTTGGGTCCACATCCTGCCTGTCTCGCTGTTGTCTCTTGACACTCTGAGCACGCTCAGTGCTGCTGTTTATTTCTAAGGTGCACATCAGAGCTCTGACACTACGAACACATTAAAGCTTCCTGTCCCACAGCCTGATGAAGGAGGCGTGGAAATCGCTTCAGTTTCTCTGCAGATCCAAATGAAATGAACTTGATTGAACAGGTGTGTTCTTGGTGTGTGTGTTCTGTGTTCTGGTAGCTGCACTTCCAGCAGTGTCAGAGAGCAGTGTATCAGAATCAGGTAGAACAACATTTATCCATTTTCTGCATCACCGAATCAATGCATTAACAGTGCAGCACGTGGTTCAGTGTTCACGTGGATGCAGACGTGTGCAGCCTGAGCCTGAGGGTGGTGCTGTTCACCCTGTTCTGTCTCAGCTGCAGACTCGCTGCTGTTTGAGAAGAAAGATTAAAAATTAAACAAAATTCTGCATCATATTTTAACCCAGAACAATAAGATTGTTGTAAAATTGGAAAAATAAAAACTAGAATTAAAGTAGAGTCTATGAATCTATATTTATTGCTGCTGCTCATCATGGAAACCAAAGATTTTACAGACTGGAAAACTTTAGACCCTCCTGCTCCCCCTCAGAGGTCCGAGTGAGGTATTTTCTGGAGATCTGATTGGTCAGTGGGCAGTGATTTCATCCCTGTTGATCTCTTAGTTACCACGGTGATTACCCCAGGAGGAAGTAACTACCTTCGTTAACCCTGAAGTTACCTGGATCAACCAAAGTCCTGCTTCATAGTGGAGGTCTCAGGAATCCAAAAATAATTATGATGCATCAAACTGTATTTGGATCATACTCTGAGGTGAGATGGTTTATGTCCTTCAGCATGACTCACAGCACAGCTTTAAACACTAACATTTAAATCACTGCTTTTATTTGCTTTTCACGTGATTGTCTGTTGTGTGTTACATGTGCCGTATGTGTTGTATAGAAGCAAAACTCAATAAATACATGTTTAAGAATACATATAGGATTGTAAAGCTGCTGTTCACATTCTCGTGCTGACTTGTTCACTGCAGGAACTCAGTGATGAAGCTCTCCTCCTCCTCCTCTCTCCATCCTGCTGCAGCTCCTCTGCGTCTCCCTGAGCAGCTGCAGGGTTTTCATGGCGGCCTTCCTCACAGGCAGAGGTTGGTGAGGACGAGGTGCTGGAGTCTGTGGCAGCAGTGGGAGTCGGTACAGCATTGAAGGCGATGAAGCCAATGAGGATGACTGCCAGCGAGACCATGTAGAGGCCAGAGAACTGAGGTGGGGAAGAAAGCAGATAGGGAATGTTAAAGGAACAAAATCCAGGAGTGTGTGGAATGATTCTTTGAGGTGTTTCAGTCAGATTCATTTGTAAATTAATGGATGTGATCACGGTGGCTACATCAATCTTTTACAGTGTATCACAAAAGTGAGTACACCCCTCACATTTCTGCAGATATTTAAGTAAATCTTTTCATGGGACAACACTGACAAAATGACACTTTGACATAATGAAAAGTAGTCTGTGTGCAGCTTATATAACAGTGTAAATGTATTCTTTGGAAATGTGAGGGGTGTACACATTTTTGTGATACACTGTACATGCAGCTGGTAATGCTCTGTAGGTGCAACACATTTTTCTCAGTCAGTGCCAGAAAACACATTTCAGATCACCCCTCTGGCTCCAAATAGTTCCACTTTTTTATTTGACTTGGATTTTTGAGCTTCATTCTGGTTGCAGAATCTCGTCTCGTATCTCTCTGCACTGAGATCACCGAGCCTGGAGTACCAGAGGCTCAAAACCAGATCAGCTGTTTGGCATCTGCAGAGAAGACTGTAGGTAATAAACTGTAGGTAACTGTCAGCTGACCTACTCAGCTCCGCTGCTCAACCCACAGATGTTTTTTCCTAACAGATGTGGCTCCATTTAAGGGAAATAAACAGGCTTTCCAACTGTATAAGATTTATTGCCAAGAAGCATCATCTCAACAAAGAAATAATCCACCAAACACATATTTCCTGACTGTTCTCTGTATTATTGTAGACAATATAAAGCACCATGAGGCAACTGCTGTTGTGATTTGGTGATATACAAATACAAAAGTGTCGCCTGCACAGTTACTGGGATACTGAAAGTGTGATGAAAACAAGACAGAAACTATTGTGTTTGGAAGTCGTATCCCTGTGGATAAAATAGCTGATATCCTTGGCCCTCTCACTTCTTGCTGCTCCTGTCAGACACCTTGGAGTGCTTTTTGATAGTTCCTTTAAATTTGAGAAGCAAGTGAACACAGTTGTAAAGACCAGTTTCTATCAGTTATGGCCAATTGCCAAAGCAAAATCCTACCTTCCTCCAAAGGACCTCGAAAAACATATTCATACTTTCATCACCTCTAGATTGGATTACTGTAATTCTCTGTATTTGGGTCTCAAAATCTCTCCATTGCTTGCAGGTAGTTCAAAATGCTGCTGCACATCTTTTAACAGGTACTAGAAAGCATGAACACATCACTCCAGTTTTAGCAGGTTTACACTGGCTCCCTGTCCAGTCTCGTATTGATTTTAAGATTCTTTTACTTACTTTTAAAGTCTTAAATGGAACGGCACCCAGCTATTTGGCTAAACTGCTCAAACTATATAACCCCAAAAGAGCACTGAGATCATCTAGCCTGATGCTCTCAGTGCAGCCGAGGTCTCATTTTAAACATAGAGGAGATCGGGGTTTTGCTGTAGACTGTGGAATAATCTGCTACTTTATATTCATACTGCTGAGTCCATACAGTCTTTTAAATCCTCTCTAAAAACTCACCTTTTTACCTTGGCTTTTAATTCAAGTTCAGTTTGAGTCCCATCAGGCTTTATGTTGTGGGGTCTCTTGTTTAGTTTGTTTTATTGCATAATATTTATTGTATTTCTTTGTTTTTATGTTCTATGCTTTATTCTATTTTATTCACCTATGAAGTTATCTTGCTTATTTTTGTAGTTGATCTTATAAAGCACTTTGGTCAACAATGTTGTTTTTAAATGTGCTCTAGAAATAAAATTGACATTGATGAACAGAGAGATGATGGAGAAGTGCTCCTGAAGTCTCCCAGCCTCTCAGCAGACTGAACTGAACTGAACTGAACTGAACTGAACTGAATTGAACTGAACTGAACTGAACTGAACTGAATTGAACTGAACTGAACTGAATTGAACTGAACTGAACTGCCCTTTTGTGCTAAGTTCCACACTGTTTATCAGTGACATGCATGCATGAGCTGTACACAAACATGCAGCTGTGCACGGGAACATGTTGCACTTTAACCTTTATGGTTATTATTCATTAACATTCAGCAGGTCATTGTGACCCAGAGAGGAGGCGGGATGAGACTGTGTTTATATGTGTGTGTGTGCTGGAAATAACTCCTTGAAGAAACATCATTAATGATTCTCACCAGACCCAGACTAAAAAAGCCTGTAAGCTCTGTCAAAGATTTATACCCATCAAAGTGTCACAATACAAAGAGAAAATCTTATGTGTGTTCAGTGCTTCTTTTTTTGTGAAACTGAAAGTTTTGGGGGATATATCACAGGTTTAGTAGCAAATTTGTGTTAATTTAATATATATAATGTAAAAGAAGAGAAACAGGCCTCGATAGGTACGTTGTTACTGAAAACCCTTCTAAAACCCTGCACTGTAACCTGATGTGCACCTCCCAGCCTGCACAGGTATACATGCTGGAAGCATTATTGGCCACTTGCATAGACTGTGTCACAGGCTCTACATAGATTCACCACATATGTACAGTTCAGGGAGTCCAGACTGGCTGAGTGGATGAGCAGGCAACCATCTGGCCAAAATGCAGCTGGCCCAAGTTTGAGTCCAACCCGTGGCCCTTTGCTGTGTGTCCTCACTTTCCTCTCAATCTTCTCTGCACCACTATCCATTAAAGGCAAACATGCCCAAAAAATATCTTTAAAAAATAAGTACAATTCAGGTGTAACACAAAAAGAAAATCTGGCAATGAAACAACAACTTGACTCTGACTTTGCTGCCAGCTTTAAATCACTTTTAGAGGAACTCCAGTTTTTTCACCTTTCATTGGCTTTATTTTCAGCCCCTGCTTGGTTCCACACCATTTCAGGGAAACATGTTCAGTCCAGAATCTGGAGAAAAATGTTGTATTTCCTCAAATTCTGCTGCATCAGATGCTAACAGACCTAACCCAGAGTTTACTCATTACTATGTGAGCTTGCTGTGTTTTCTCGGTGTCTGTGTTGCTGACAATTCAATTACATTTTTTAATTCCATCCATCCATCCATCCATCCATCCATCCATTCTCTTCCGCTTATTCGGGGCCGGGTCGCGGGGGCAGCAGCCTAAGCAGAGAAGCCCAGGCTTCCCTCTCCCCAGCCACCTCCTCCAGCTCATCCGGAGGGACCCCAAGGTGTTCCCAGGCCAGCTGAGAGATATAATCTCTCCAGCATGTCCTGGGTCTACCACAGGGCCTCCTCCCGGTGGGACATGCCCGGAACACCTCACCCCAGAGGCGGCCAGGAGGCATCCTAATCAGATGCCCGAGCCACCTGAACTGGCTCCTTTCGATGTGGAGGAGCAGCGGCTCTACTCTGAGCCCCTCCCGGATGGCCGCACTCCTCACCTTATCTCTAAGGGAGAGGCCAGCCACCCTTTGAAGGAAGCTCATTTCTGCCGCTTGTATTTGCGATCTTATTCTTTCGGTCACTACCCAAAGCTCGTGACCATAGGTGAGGGTAGGAACATAGATCAACTGGTAAATCGAGAGCTTCGCTTTTACACTAAGCTCCCTCTTCACCACGACAGACCGGTGCAGCGTCCGCATCACTGCAGAAGCAGCCCCGATCCGTCTGTCGATGTCCCGCTCCCTTCTCCTGTCACTCGTGAACAAGACCCCGAGATACTTGAACTCCTCCACTTGGGGCAAGAACTCGTTCCTGAGCCTGAGAGGGCACTCCACCCTTTTCTGGCTGAGGACCATGGCCTCAGACTTAGAGGTGCTGATTCTCAGGCCGGCCACTTCACACTCGGCTGCGAACCGTTCCACTGCGAGCTGGAGGCCACCACCTGATGAAGCCAACAGAACCGCATCATCTGCAAAAAGCAGAGATGAGACTCTGAGGCCACCAAGGAAGAAGCCTTCCGCCACCTGGCTACGCCTAGAAATTCTGTCCATAAAAATTATGAACAGAATCGGTGACAAAGGGCAGCCCTGACGGAGTCCAACACCCACAGGAAAAGAATCAGACTTATTACCGGCTATACGGACCAAGCTCTCACTGTGGTTGTACAGAGATTGAATGGCCCGCAACAATGGGCCAGACACCCAATACTCCCACAGGACCTCCCAAAGGATACCCCAAGGGACACGGTCGAATGCCTTCTCCAAGTCCACAAAGCACATGTAGACTGGTTGGGCAAACTCCCACGCACACTCGAATATCCTTGAGAGGATAAAGAGCTGGTCCAGCATTCCGTGACCAGGATGAAATCTGCATTGTTCCTCCTGGATCCGCGGTTCAACTAACAGACGGACTAATTCAATTTTATTTATATAGCACCAAATCACAAAAAATAGTTACCTCAAGGCGCTTTGTATTGTGGGTAAAGATCCTACAATAATACAGAGAAAACCCAACAGTCAAAATGACCCCCTATGAGCAGCACTTGGTGACAGTGGGAAGGAAAATCTCCCTTTTAACAGGAAGAAACCTCCAGCAGAACCAGGCTCAGGGAGGGGGGTCATCTGCTGAGGGGAGAGAGACAGGACAAAAGACATGCTGTGGAAGAGAGACAGAGATTAATAATAACTAATGATTAACTGCAGAGTGGAGTATAAACAGAGTGAAAAGAGGTGAATGAAAAGAAATACTCCCCTGCTGTTGTTTAATAAACTCAGAGCGAAGACTGCTAAGTTGCTAGAAGCATCAAATAAAACTTCAGGTCCTGCCGATGGTGGGCTTCTTCTAATAACATTAATCATGAACTCTTTCCCTCTGTGATAATGATTAATAAGGTGGAGTAAGATACTGGAATACCCTGGATGGCTCCTACAGCCATGACCTTTGTAGGATCAGCACATTGACAGACGATGTGAAGCTTTATATTAAAGTCTGCACTGTTACATCAAATTGTTATTACAGTCTAGTGGTGGGGAGGGGGTTAAAGTGCCAGTTCAGTGTCCTCCTGAGGCAGAGCTCGGAAGGTGGGATTATCAGTTATATAAAATATATAAGTGTGCACTCACGTTGTACTGGAAGAGGAAGATCCCACAGAAGAGGCTGAAGAGGTCGGCGGTGAGCAGGGAGAGGTTAATGGAAGTGGCACTGCTCCGTTTTATCACTATGGGCATGAAGCTGTACAGAGCATACATACACAGTGCATAGGCAGCAAACAGCAGCCCTGAGAGGAGACAGGCCCACTGTTAGTTCATGTTAGTATTAAAAAAACCACTCAAACACAAAGGAAAAATCACTTTACTTCCAGAGAGATTTACTGCTCTGACAGGTGTCCACTTAAGTGATACTGCAGAGCCTTTAAGTGAGGTTTATAGCTGCAAAATGTGCTAATGTGAGCAGTCTTCAAAATGTTTGTGTCAGCTTAGTACTCACCGATCTCCCAGCTCCACTGGATAGCAGCAATTTCATTACGCTCCAGGATCACCCTGAATAAAGAAAAAAAACACACCAGAGAAACCACAAAATCTTCTGAATCCTAGAGCTGATGCCAGTCGCACACACTTACATCTGTACGGTGCTGATGATGGTGCCAAACAGGCCGACCATGCCCAGGAACTCCACCCTGCTCAGGTTCTTCACGGTGTACTCCTGACACACGTTAGACACCGCATACAGCGAAGCGCTGAGCAGCACCAAACCATCACCTAACAAGATGTTGGAGGCTGAGGAGAGGAAAGCCAGATCATCACTGATGGTGGCACAGTGTTGGATTATCTGCACATCATGCACAGGCAGCAACACGTTCTCATCCCAGATCCCCATTTTACCAAAAGTTCTCCTGCTACACGACTGAAACACTGAAACATAATGTTCACAGAACATTTTTAGAACAAATGGCACAGAGGACTGAGACAGCTTAGGGACCTCCAAAGTCAGCATGAGGATGGAGGAAGGGTGGCAGTGGGATGAGTTTATAAGCCAGGAGACACTGATTTTCTTCTTTTGTATGTGTTGCACTCAGTCGAGCTTTTTTCATCACACTTTCGATCCTTTCCCTGGTTTAGGCACTTGCACTACTCGGTTAGTGGTTTCAAATGTTCACAACAGGAACTAAACTTTAAAATGGGCTCAATTTTTCTTTCACTTAAATCCAAAACATCACATTTGTTATGATTTAGGATTCTGTTTATGTAAAACTTAAAGTCATTTCCTGTTTTATTTGCAACTGCTGGCCTCTGGCGACTGAGGCCATAAAGTGGGAGGAAGCGGAGGGCGGTTTTCCAACATTGTGAGCCTCTTAAAATAATGATAATAATAAAACGAATAATCAATAATAAAATCATGGCCCAAGTCATACAGGTTTACAGGTTTTTCAGACAAGACCAAAAACTGAACCAAACACTGAAAATATGATGATTTAAGCAAAAATAAAACATTTGTGAAAAAAAAAATGATTTAAGCGAGGGTAATGATATCCTTTGATGTAACTGGAAGGAATCGCCCCCTGTTGGCCATTAAAAAGAATGCATGATTAAGGCACTTGTGAGTTGGCTTAATGTTCTAGGCCTGATCCATCTTTCATACTCTCTATGATTCTGGTTGTTGATCCTCTCGTGCGTGACTGTGTAGACTCTTGTTGGCTGCCTCCCTTTGGTGCATCACCTCTGTCCTGATAAAGGATTTGCATTTTCCTCTCTGGCTCTCTTTAAGGATTCCTTAAACACCTTAAGGTCTGCTGTCTGGAGTTTGAATTAGCGACTGAACTCTTTGGAGGATTTCTTACCGGAGCCCTGGTCTCGCCCAGCCAGCAGGTCGGCCCCCACCATGGCCCCCACTCCGAGCAGACAGATGCAGACGGATACATAGTGGATCGGCCTGTAACGAGTCTTCAAAATCCACCAACTCAGAACCATCAAGACTGGGATCACAAAGCAGTCCAGCAGCTGGAGGCAGAAACATTCAGAGAATTTGGAGGGTTAGACTTTTTATTTAGACTGAGCTCTGAGAGGAGAGGCTGCACCCTGAGCTTAGTGAGCTATATTGGCATTATGCACACTTTGATAACATGTTGAAATACATTCTTAAAGTGAGTCTCTGCCATCACGTCGACTCACCTGCACACTGGTGATGGTGGTGTATTGGTACGCCTTTACCACGGCATAGTTGGCTTCCACGTCCACCAGGCCGAGCAGCAGGTACTTCCACCATCGTCTCTGCAGAATCTGTAAAAAACTGCCATCCCCTGCATTTTAAAGGGGAGCACCCCTGAACTTCAGTACTGATGCGTTTGCTTCACCAACAGGCCTGAGGACACGTGGCTCACTGCATTTATTGGTTATTATTTGTTTTGCAAACCATCTATTAACATCATCTGGATGTTTACTGTAGAGTTACAGCTGATGTAAATAAGATCAAATAGAAGCCTTTGTTGCTCCTTTTAAAGAGAATGTAACTTAACAAAGACATATTTACACAAACATACAACCAAACTCTTGAAATTTTATGAAGAAAAACAAATTTCCAAAAAACACTCTCATAAAATAACTTTCATAATTCATAATAGTGCATGAAAAGATTTCATTTTTCTGCCAAAAAGTGTTGCCAGATCTGTCACAAACCTCCACTTTAATCTGAGGTGGGTGTTGCTGTTGGAGTTATGGTATAAATTCCATTCTGTTTATTATAAATTATCATATCTTCTGTTTGTATATTTTCTATAAGTTGTTTTATGTACATATGATACTGTTGTTTTTATGTTTGAAATGGGAACACGTGGTAACAATTTTTACAAAGGAAGTTGTAGTTACCTGCAGGCTGCTCTCGGCCTGCAGAGAACACATATAGGATACGTGTCTCGTATACGCCATGTTACATGCGCACATGTCACAGTATGCTTACGACCATATATGGTAAGGGAAAAGCCAAGAATGTTGTTTATTACATGCTGTAAACTGTGTTTGATGTAACCCACGTGATCTTATTGTGAAAATCCGAATAAAAGCGCTGCGCAGGAAGCAGTTCGCCAGGACAGATAACTTCCGCTCAGCTGAGAGCTGAGTTCAAGGAACGGATCTCTCCTCCTTGCGCAAGTTCAAAAGAGTTGTGTGTTTGTTCTCTGAGTTATTAAAATGATCTGAACCTATCAGTTGCAGTGTTACCTGCTCTGCACAGCAGCGTGCTGGTGTAGCTGACAGTCAGCAGCAGGTAGTTGAGGAAACTCTGCAGCATGGGTGTGTTCATGTGGAAGTTTGAGGCCAGGAACTGGGAGGTGACCGCCGTCCCACAGATGAGCCCCGCCAGCCCCTGACCCATGGCCAGAGTCCTCGCCAGCTGCCTGAGAGAGATGTTTAACACAGGTCAGGAGGCAGCAGCACAACCACAACTGTTATTCTGATGGAGACTGAAAGGAAAATGTGATGGATGCAGCCTCCTCTCTGTCTGCAGAGGAGTCTGTATAACACACATATACAAACCTTTATATGCTTTCTACACTTTACACAACGTCTTTGGCTGATGGAGGTTTTCCAGTATTACTAACACACTGCTCACTTTAGCTTTCCATGCTGCACATGCTCATATAAAACATACAGCATCAATCACATCTCATAATCTAAGATGTCATATTTCCCCTCTTAAAGCAAGTTCTTCCATGCTTCTTCTCTGCAAAAATTTTAACCTATGGTTCTTTCAGATAAAGCTATCTATGCTAATGCAGCCATCACCATCCAACCAGCAGCCCGCTGCAGTCGTGGTGTCACAGGTTCATGAAGGAAACCTCCGCAAAAATATGGCTAAAAATACGTTTTACTGCTGCAGTGCAACAACTTCCATGAGTGGACACGTGGAGACTGAAGGTGACAGTTGGTCTGTGCATGATGCTCTACACACACACACACACACACACACACACACACACACACACACACACACACACACACACACACACACACACACACACACACACACACAATAATCTGTTTACCTTCCAAAGAAAGAAAATGTGAGGAATATTCTAAAGTATGACAGACTGTAAATTTTAGCTTGACATAAATGAATCTGTTAGATATGTCAGTGATCTGGTTGTGTGTGGACCACTCTCCTCAGCCTGACAGTGTTATCTTTCACCACAAACGCTAACATGACGCACACACTCGCACTGAAACTACATTCATTATCATTTTAAGCTTCCTGCATCTTTAAAATAGTTCAAGTTTTAAAACAATCTGCTGTATTAACTGAAAAATGAAGAAACGATGCAGAGCCTTAAAATATTCATGTGTTTTAAATTTTAAATTAAGACTTAATCTCTTTAATCTCTGTGCTTTCTACAGACACCCAAAGACTTCATGGACTTCAAGCACCATCATTCTAGTTACACATATAATAAAGCCAGATATTAACCAGAAGGACCCACAGATAACACTGTGTAACAACTCTGCACACATAAACAAACTAAAACCATGATCCCAACACTTTGCTTTTGAGGTTCAGACAATGATTTCACAAATGTGTCAGGTTCCCATGATGCCTGTTACTCATTTAGGTTCTCTGTCTCCACAGAATGAACTTTGAACTCAGATATCAGTGAAAACATGATGGGAGGCCACATTTGGGGCTCACACATCAAAGTTGTTTGTTGTATTTACAAAAATCAAGAAAAACTTAATTTTCATTTGAAACATTTGTTTCATCATTTCTTTTGAATTTATGTTGGTTGTTTTGTGTCCAAAAATAGTAAAAAAAAAAAAAAAAATGTTACATTTCACTAAAAAATATCATTCAGAAATCCACCAAAGTAAATTTTGTCAGGAATGATGGACATTTTCTGTTGTTTTACAATACAGAGAGTTAGACAGGAACGCTTGCCTGTCAAAGACAAACACTCTGTTACACTCTGTTACACTGTGCTACATTGTGTTACATTGTGCTACACTGTGCTACATTGTGTTACATTGTGTTACTCTGTGTTACACTGTGCTACACTGTGCTACATTGTGTTACACTGTGTTACACTGTGCTACACTGTGTTACATTGTGTTACACTGTGTTACATTGTGTTACTCTGTGTTACACTGTGCTACACTGTGCTACATTGTGTTACACTGTGTTACACTGTGCTACACTGTGTTACATTGTGTTACACTGTGTTACATTGTGTTACACTGTGTTACACTGTGCTACACTGTGCTACATTGTGTTACACTGTGTTACACTGTGCTACACTGTGCTACATTGTGTTACACTGTGTTACACTGTGCTACACTGTGTTACATTGTGTTACTCTGTGTTACACTGTGCTACATTGTGTTACACTGTGTTACACTGTGCTACACTGTGTTACATTGTGTTACTCTGTGTTACACTGTGCTACATTGTGTTACACTGTGTTACACTGTGCTACACTGTGTTACATTGTGTTACTCTGTGTTACACTGTGCTACATTGTGTTACATTGTGTTACTCTGTGTTACACTGTGCTACACTGTGCTACATTGTGTTACACTGTGTTACACTGTGCTACACTGTGTTACATTGTGTTACACTGTGTTACATTGTGTTACTCTGTGTTACACTGTGCTACACTGTGCTGCACTGTGCTACATTGTGTTACACTGTGTTACACTGTGCTACACTGTGTTACATTGTGTTACACTGTGTTACATTGTGTTACACTGTGTTACACTGTGATACACTGTGCTACATTGTGTTACACTGTGTTACACTGTGCTACACTGTGCTACATTGTGTTACACTGTGTTACACTGTGCTACACTGTGTTACATTGTGTTACTCTGTGTTACACTGTGCTACATTGTGTTACACTGTGTTACACTGTGCTACACTGTGTTACATTGTGTTACTCTGTGTTACACTGTGCTACATTGTGTTACACTGTGTTACACTGTGCTACACTGTGTTACATTGTGTTACTCTGTGTTACACTGTGCTACATTGTGTTACACTGTGCTACACTCCACAGAACGTGAAGGTGCTCCTTTCATTAACCTCCTCACTCTCAGCAGCTCCTGCAGCTCCTGCAGCACACTCAGGTTCTCTTGTTTTGTTTTTGCCAGCAATATTTAACTGAAAAAACCTTCAGTTTGCTAGACAGAAAAAACAGGAGTAACTGAAGCCGATCTCTCGCCTGCTCTGTTCACTCACCAGGTGAAGACCTGTGTGGGGTTGAATTCCCTGATCCTCAGCAGGAGTCTGCTCCTCTCGTTCCTGGACGAATCCTCGGACTGTTTAGCAGCCATGGCGTCTCAGCAGTGATGGAGGAGCGAGTCCTCTCTGGGCTTCAGGCTTTCAGCTCCTCCACTTTCCCAGTATCAGAGCTGAATGATTAACAGCCTCAGAGGGCAAAGATTACTCCTTCACTTATCTGTTGGTGTGTGTCTGCACTGAGGACTTGAAGATAAGAACTGCTGAGTTCTTTTCCCCACTGATGAGATGGGAAATATTTATCATTGCATTTGTAAGGAAACTTCAGTGTTTGAGACTGAATCATGAGGCCGACTGATTGTTTACCGTTTCCTCCACTGCTTTACACGTTTATGATATACTACTTTAAAATTAAGATCAAATAAATTAAAACAATCAAACTGAAACAATACAACACATCTAAAAATATATGACCCAGGAGATTTGAACCTTTTTGGTTTCGGGGTTCTTTTTAGTTCTTAGCTCCTCCTGCAGGAAGTCATTTCCCTCCTCTACACTGACCTCTCACACATTTGCATTTAAACATCTTGTAAAACACCAAAAACTGAAATAAAAGCAGAAATATTTCTTTCCTTCCTCTCCTTCAGCTGCTCCCTTCTCAAGACTTTTTGGCGGGCCCAACCTCATGTTTGCACCTCAGTGCGTATAAGATTGAATCTATAAGTCTTCATTTCTAAGTGATCTTACTGCATTACTGGGAGTTTTCCTCATTTTCCGTGTGACACTTCATGTCCTGCATTTGTATGCACGAGTTTGTACCTCTGTGCACAGATATGGAGGAAAAATGAAGTCCTGGGGGGGATAACTGAAAATATAGAGCAATATGAACGTGTGACTCTGTTACCAAACAAAGCTCCAACATCCAAAGCTTTTTGTCCAAAGGTCAAAAACAGATCTCAACAAAACCAAAGGTTTTCCTGATGTTTTGAGTAAGTTTTCCTTTTTTATCCAGTGCTGGAAATGCAGTCAGATAAGTATTATTTATATTCTCCACCCTTGAGTCACACACATACAGTCCTGTGAAAAACTGAGCGCATCCCATGATTCAGTAGCCTGTAGAGCCACCTTTATGAGCAATAACATGAAGTAATCATGTTCCGTATGACTATCTCATGATTGTGGAGGTCTGGACTCTGGACCGTCTTTTTCAGGTTTTCTGTTGTAGATTTGCTGCTGTGCTCAGGATCACTGTCCTGTAGCATGACCCAAAGCTTCAGCTGTGGGACAGACGGCCTCACAGTGACTCTAGATGGTCCATTCAGGCACTACAGGAGCCCGAATTCTCAGCCCTCCTTCTCCATGCTTACAGCAGGTCTGAGGTGTTTGTGCTGATGTGCTGTATCCAACCGTGCTGCAGAGAAGAGGCTTTCTCCTGCAGCCCTTCCAAACAAACCATACTTGTTCAGTCTTTTTCTAACTGTGAACTTTAACCTTTAACATGCTAACTGAGGCCTGTGGAGTCTGATTTGGAGCTCTTGGTTTTTCTTGCAGTTTCTCTGAACGTCACACAGTCTGACCTCAGGGTCAATTAGCTGGGACATTAACACACACCTGAATGCTCCAGTTCTGCTTTTATAGAGGCGCTCGCATTTGCTGATGATCAGTTAATCAAGTGCATTTGATTAGCAGCACCTGGCTGCTATGTGCCTTCTAATTCCTATGGAAGCAGTGAGGGTGTGCTTTCTTTTTCACAGGACTGCACAGAGTCCTGCAGCATTCATTCTTCTGTCCCTGTAAAGGTATCAGCATGTTTCCTCTTTGAGGGTGTAACCTGCTCAACCTTCAAGTGAGCCCAGCTGTGAGATCATTGAAAGGTTTCCTTCCATGAATTCCTCTGCAGTTTTTCCCAGTTTTCTCCTATTGGAGTGGCAGGATAATGCAGAATTCTGCAGAAATATATGCATGTTTTCTTTTGACATCATGGGCGTCTAATCACTATGTTATGATGAGTCCTCTGAACAGACTGGAACAAGATAAGGAGATATCCTGAAGTGCACATGCAGGAGCCGGAGCAGGCGGGCCGTGGACCAACGTGTAGCTTTCAGGACTGTTTGGACAGTTTGTTACCCAAACACGCTGTCCCTCACACTGAGCGCTGTGTGGATGAACAGTTGGTAGCTCTCAGAGGCAGGTGCAGTTTCAGGCAACACAGCCAAGTATGGCATAAAGATCTGTTGGAAACATCATGCCAAAGCTCCCTTTTTACATCAAAATGACTGAAAATCTCAGAGACATCAGTACATGTTAGAATATCTGTCACAGATCCAGGAAACAGTGTAGGTAATAAACACAGAGCCATAAAACAGGATTTCTGTGCATAATGTGTGATCATAAATAAACCCACACATCATTTTAACAGCATTAACCGTGCATGTGTCATCTGTTCACATCAGTTATAAATTCATTTATTTTAATTGATCAACTCCCAGATTTCATTACCTCAGGTGGGTTTCAGCAGGATTATTGCAGCTGATTGAAAAAAGAAGGAAAGGCAAAAATGTCTTAAGGTTAGAAAATTAACAAAAAAAGTCTCAGAACTCAGGTTTTCAGACTTTTCCTAAAAAATGTGTTCATGTCAGACATCCACATTTTTCTCTCATCATACGTGTTCATGTTCACGGCACCGTGAGACCCTCTGCAGCAGCTGAGACCGCAGCGTTGTGACGGTTTGTCACTTTATTTATCATTTGTGGGATAATGTTTACCACAAAATAACTCATAATTCAGGCACAGCATCGTGTTAATGTTTCCGCTGAAAACAGACGGCATAGTGAAATAATATCACCATAGCAGTCCAGAATATTCTGGGAAGCACTTTGTTCAGACCACAGAACTCACAGAGATCATTAATATTCACTTCAAACCTTAGATAGACATCAGATACCCAGGTGGAATAATAAGCTGGCCACAGGAGGAGATCGATGCTGCTGATGGCAAGACACAAAAACTCCTCACGCAGGTCTCCACCTTGAGGCTCTAGAAGCAACAGAAAGAGGAGGAGCGAGGATTTGTGAGAGTCAGAGCTATAATCCAGGATGAAACAGAGCATCAGGGAATACATCGGGAAGAAGACCCCCCACCCCCACCCCAAGATGAGCTGCTCCAAGAATGCCTCATGCAGCTGAAGACAGACAGTGATGACAGACAACTAAACGTCTGCATGGGATGCACCATTGACAGATAGAGGAAGTGGCTGACAGGGCTGGACTGGCAATCGGGCGTACTGGGCATTTGCCCGGTGGGCCGACAGTCCTCAGGGGCCGATGCCGTTGGATTTTTTTTTCTTCCCTTTTTTTTTCTAAGAGACCGGCCCACAATTTAGAGGGGGCGGCCCACTGGCCCATCTTCAATATAGACAGTGGACAGAACCAATCAGGATATAGGATGAAAGCGGCCCCACCCTTTCTCTGCGGAACACTGAAACTACTCCCGCTAGTAGTTTCAGTGTTGAGCGTGTGTGTTAAAGGAGAGGCAATATGGAGAAACCAGAAAGGAGGTGCGGAGAAGTTACATGTGAAGAAATTAAAGAGTGTCTCTGTAGATGCTACAAAATGTGTGAAGATCACAGACATGGTCGCTGCTGTAGCCTCCACGTCCTCTGTAACAGCAATGCTGCAGCAACAGCAGCTGTAGGCAGAGCCGGCCAGAGGCATAGGCGACATATGCGGCTGCATAGGGCCCCTGACCACCAGGGCCCCCCAAGCTCGCCCACATTTGTCATGAAACTTTTTTGGTTTGTTTTAATTTTTTACAAATGCCAATTTCCTAAAAGAAAGAAGAGACTATTCTAACTGTCCAGATTTGTACACTTGTAACAACACTAATTTAATGAGTAGGCTACACTCTAATATTTCTGTCTCAGACTGATGCTAAAAAGCTAATTCATGCATTTATTACTTCTAGGCTGGACTATTGTAATTCATTATTATCAGGCTGTCCTAAAAGCTCCCTGAAAAGCCTTCAGCTGATCCAAAATGCTGCAGCTAGAGTACTGACAGGGACTAGAAAGAGAGAGCAGATTTCTCCCATATTGGCTTCTTTTCATTGGCTCATAATACCATATCACCCCAACAGAGCACTTCGCTCTCAGACTGCTGGCTTACTTGTGGTTCCTAGGATACTTCAGAGTAGAATGGGAGGCAGAGCCTTCAGCTTTCAGGCGCCTCTTCTGTGGAACCAGCTCCCAGCTTGGATTCAGGAGACAGACACCCTCTCTATTTTTAAGATTAGGATGAACGATGGGTTTTCTCTGTAATTATTGTGGGGTCTTTACCTTACACTATAAAGTGCCTTGAGATGTCTGTTTGTTGTGAGTTGGCACTGTATAAATAAAATGTAACTGAATTGAAAAGGCTGAAACTGTAATATATCCTAAAAAAAAAACAATAATAATAATAAACTTTAACCCTCCAGCATTAATAACAATTAAGTTCAGGGGACACTGAAGTGGTATGAAGGGGGCCCCAAATCAAATATTGCTTAGGTCCCCTTCAAGGCTTGGGCAGACTCTGCTGTAGGTGAAGACAGCAGCAGTGTGATGAGCAGTGGCGATTGATTAATATCAATATTTATTTACATTTGCATACTTCCCCAAATCTGGGAGCCACGGCACCTTAAATCTGATAAAATAGCAAACGGTCAAGGCCGAGAAGTGTTGGATGAGCAGCAAGTGTCCATTTTAGGCTGCATGACAGCATTTTAGATATTTAGGTTAAAGGTGTGCTGAAAGGCTGCACAGTAGTTAATTTGTAGCCTCTGTGCTGGTTAAACATGTTTTAAAAAGCCCTCAAGCAGGTGAAATAACAGATTTTAAAAAACTAAATGATACGTCAAACCTTTGCAATTTAAGCATTACTAAAGTAAGTTAAAAGAAAAAAAAAGTATAAAAGTATTATTAGCAAAAGGTATGCCCACACTGAATAAGAGTAAAACAGTGTCAAATGCTTCTAAGACATAGTTGCGCCAAAAATGCCAGGGCTGATTTTTTGTCCCAGTCCAGCCCTGGTGGCTGATACCAAGAAATCCTACCAGTGGCTGGAAGAGGCTGACTTAAAAGACAGCAGAGAGGCTCTGATCATGGCAGCACAACAACAGGCCCAAAGCACCAGGTCCATAGGTGCAGGAGTCTATCACAGCCCACAGGACCCAAGCTGCAGGCTGTGCAAAGGTGCCCTGGACATTATCCAGCACATAGTAGCAGGGTGTGAGCTGCAAGCTGGGACAGTGTACAGGAACAGCTGTGCCACACATGGACTAGAAGTCCCCAAGTCTCTGCATAAGATGCCACCAAAGCTGGCTGAGATTAACAGGGCTAAGGTCCTGTGGGACCTCCACTTCCAGACAGACCTGCTGGCCAGCAGAGTGGGGGTTGATGTGGAGCAGAAGACGGCAGTTGTGATAGATGTGACAATCCCAGCAGACAGCAACATCAGGAAGAAGAAGCATGAAAACACAGAGAGGTAGCAGGAGCTGAAGGAACAGCTGGGGCAGATGTGGAAGGTAAAGTCCAAAGTGGTCCCATTAGGAGCTGTAACCCCGAAGGTGGAAGAGCGACTCCAGCAGATTCCAGGCCAGTCCTGTCGCCAGATCTCAGTCTTAAGGGGGGGCTTATGAAATCCAGCGGGGGGGCACCACTATTATTAGCTTGATTAGTGATATGGCTTGGGTGGGCGGGCCAGGGCGGGCCCAAGCGTATCAATGGGCGGGCACGGCCCCCTAGGGCCCGCCCATAGCGACGGGTCTGTTCCAGGCACAACACCGGTGCAGTCCCAGGAACTGCTAAGCAGATCCCTCACCCTCTGGCAGAGGGCCCAAGTTTGAGGAACACACTTTAATTTTACCACTGACACACACACTGTGTTAATTACACGTCAGATTCAGTTCAAAATAAGATTAAAGATGGACTTTATTAGGACTTCTTAGATATGATGATGATGATGATGATTATAAATCCAGGTTATTATGTAGTGATATTATTGCAGTATTGACAGTAATGGTGATATCTGATCTCAAAGGAACAAGTCACGCCTGCACGTCTGTAAAATGAGGTTGAAGACCTGGCATTAAAAAGTCCTTTCGAGCAGGCTGACATTACCTAATACTGAGCCGGCTGCAGCGCTAGTCTCGCGAGATCCTGCGAGGCGATAAGTTGAAGAAACATGGCGACGTCTAATTTGTTAAAGGTAAGAAGCTCTTGAATAAATCGCATTTCCCTCGTTTGCGCGCTCGTTTAGAGCCTTCGTCTTCGTATATTTTCACGCTGCTAATGCAGATACGTGCTGCCGTCCCTGTGTTTTATGTATATATGTGCGCGCTAATATTTAAATACGCGGATTAAATGCACGAATAGGTGCGCCTGAAGTCTCAGTTGTCACCGCTGTCGTCGGTCCGGTGTTATGTCGGAGTCCGTTTGCCCCGGTCATTTATGGCTCCAGCAGAGCAGAAGCGGAACCGAACCCGCCTCCTGTGGTTCTTAACTAGGACCAAACCACAGCCGTTAGCCGAACACCTCAACCCGGCGACGACGAACCGACAACCAGAACCAGCACCGGCCGGAGAGCATGGGAAACACGGCTCGGAGGCTAAGTAGACCTCGACGCAGCTCAACCGTAAACACGCTTCCTTTGATCCGTTACTCTTTATTGATATTAGGGATCGATGAGCCGGTAAACCGCACCCGCTAAATCAACAACAAGCCTCCGTTAAACATCATTTCTTCCAGCAGCAGCAGCCGAGGGGAAGCTGTCCTGAAGATAAATATCCATTAATTATAATCACCAGACAGGCTTGACACCCTCCCCCCTCCGATCTGACCCTTGACCCTGGCTGCTGGGAGACCTGATGACTGACATGATCTCTGCAGCGTGTCCCAGCGTCTCCTTCTAGCTGGACATGCCTGACACGCCTCACCCAGGAGGTGTCCTAAGTAGGGTCCTCGGTGTGGAGGAGCAGCTCCTCCATCAGGTTATGAGCCAGCTGAGCCTCAGTGTCCCTCCAGAGGAGCTGGAGGAGGTGCCTGGGAGGAGAGAGGACTGGGACTGTTATTCCTGTGACTCAGACCCGGATAACCAGCGTTCTGTGTGGACCACAGTTCTCTCATTTTACTGTATGGCGGTTTTTAAAAAAGCCAAGATAAAAATGATGAGGTTGGGAACTTTTCCCTGTTTCTAGACTTTAAGCCAGAGGTGAGCAACATTTAGTCTCAGAGGGCCCAGACTGATTTAAGTACAGTGAGCATACTGAACAGAAACATGACGGAGAGCTGGTAAAAACATGGCAGAGTGCTTTAAAATAAGCCCGAGTCATTGTTCCAGAAACCTTTTTGCAAAGTGAAGCGTTGGACAGGCAGATATGAAGAATGAGAAGTGCTCCAGTACTCTAAATCAGTAGTTCCTACATGGTGTCTAACAACCAATCTGTTACTGCTGTATGTGATTGCATCTAAAGTAATGGGCCACCCCCCCCCCCCCCGTCATAGGAAGCCTTGTCCTGTTAAAATCTAGAGAAAGAGCTGAAAGCTCTGTGACGGGCTTTAAGTTAAGGAGCACTCTCATCCACTGAAGCTGAACCGCTCTATTGCACTGATGTGATCATACTGTGTGGCAGTTGTATCTGTGCCTGCTGCCCTGTTGTCCGGGGCAGTCGTGAAAAAGAGCTTTTGAATCTCAGTGAGCCTCTGACCTGGATAAATGAGGGATAATGGTCTGTATTATTCTGACACTCTTCTTCATAAGAAGCCGTTAGATGTCAGAGTGCTTCTTATAATGTCTCTAAATGTGCACAGACGTCTCATAACCTGTCATTCAGTGTGAGACTTCCACTTTAGTCACTTTACAAACTGGTCAAATATCAGAAATGTGTGCAGCTGAACAGCAGATGGTCCCTTAAGTATTACCTGAGTGTTTTAAAGTCTCGCTCCTATAAACATGCTAAAAACTTTGATTGCAGCCACTGGTCCGCCTTCATTTGTCTGTATCTGTGTACTTCTGTGTACTTCTGCACAGTCTTGCATTCTGTCTTCACACCTCTGTTCTCATGGCTGTTTTTCTCCTTCCTCCCACTCCCACCCATCCCCTGTCTCTCCTCCAGAACAAGGGGTCCCTGCAGTTTGAGGACAAGTGGGATCTGATGCGGCCCATCGTCCTCAAGCTGCTCAGACAGGAGGCGGTCACCAAGCAACAGTGGTTCGACTTGTTCTCGTAAGAGATGCTCTTTTGCTCTGTCCGTTAGTTATGCTGCAGCTGTTTCCAGAAACAGCCGCTTTATTTTAAACACAGAATCAGTCCGCTTACAAATCGCAGCATTTATTGGATCATTTTCATGTTGGGTTTGTTTTTACCAACAGGTGTTGTAATTCATTCATGTAATTCAAACCCCCCCGCAGCATGTATGTTGGCCCGTTCTGCGATGTTTCCCTCTCATAAACTCACAGTTCACTGGACTTATGGAGCACAGCAGTGAGAGCCCATTCATATTCTCCATAGGGATCTTTATTATGAGCCATAATACTAAACTGTGAGCTGGTAGGCGCTCTGTAGAAAGCACAGGTCTGTGTGACATCAACCTTCTTTTAACAAAAACATTTTATTTGTGATGTCAGGAAAAAAGAACTACTTTACCCACAATCCTAAGGTGAAAGCAGCGACTGATTGGTGGAGGTCTTTCTCACCACGGAAATGTTTGAACCCGTGCAGGTCAGGTCACTCAGTGGCAGTCAGAACGACGCTCCACATCACGTCGATTTTACTGCACACACTGTACAACGATTCAGTCCAGGACGGCTGGAAGACTGTGGAAGCTTGCAGTGCATTATGGGATGAGTAGTTCCTTAACATTTTAAAGTAATTTTTCCCCTTTTAATTTTTGTCAGATCAAATCTTTCAATTCATCTCGTAGCTGAAGAGTCGATGGAGAAAATCTCCCTGCCAGAAACTGAGCCTCCGTTCTGTAATGTCTTAATTGATAGATTCGTTTTTACTGATAATATTTTATGTCTTACTGAGAGGCTGTGGCTCAGGAGGTAAAGTGGGTGGACGTCTGATCAGACGTCCACATGAACGTGGTATAAATGCCCTCCCTTTATCTTTTTAGTTAAGTGCTGTAACTCCTTTCTTAACAAAAAGACAGCGAGTTAAGTTTAATTCAGCCTTTTCTGACTGTTGGTGGGCTGTACAAAGACCCACCATGGACACGTTAACTCACCTCGTATACAAACCGTTGTGCTAGCTTCCAGCCTAACCAGGAGAAGCTGGTATTCTCAGTATACTTACAGGTAACTCTGACACTTCCTGTCATAAAGCTGCAGTGGACAGGCTCGTGAAATGATGTAATGGGCATCATTTGCACACTAAACTAAGGAAATCATTGGAGCTCCCGGATCAGCTCTGTGAGCAAATATAGCTATGACATTATGAAGCTTACCAAGTGCAGGAATATGATGTAAACTGTCCGGCAGGGTTTTAGCCGAAGGAGGGACGGGTTCCTCCTGGGTAAGCAGGTACCATAAAGACTCTTCCTGTTGGGAGTTAAACAGCTAACAGAACAGCGTGCTCCAGCCTCCAGTGGGAGACGGTAAAATAGACTTAAGCCTCTGTTTTGCAAAGAAAGCTGAACTGTGAAACTGGGACCAGACTGTGCGTATCAGCTTCTGTCAGCGGGTTTGATGAGCCGACACCGTCTCACAGCAGCGTGTCGATGCAAACAAAGACACCGAACAGCTGAGAAAACCAAACATCCGGTGACGCCAGCATCAAGTAATGATGTCATTGTTCTCCTGGTTTGTTATGGTAAAACTGGTCTCAAACCTGAGTCACAGTAACATTGGAAACATGTTGAGGAGTCTTAAATCCGTCTTGTCTGAAGTTGGGGCTGAGGTTTGTCTGGTTTCCATAATTTAACCACCGTGACTTTACTGATAATCGCATCGTATAATAGATGATAGGATGATATGATGTTCATGTGTAACCTAAATACTTGATGTTAATATTTGTGTTAAATCCAAAGTCATGAAAGCAGGAAGTGGTTTTTCAGGTATCAGGAGGTGAACAGAGGATTGAATCAGTATTCAGTGCAGCATTTACAACAACTTCCTTCAGTAAAGTATCTCTCTGACCTGCAAACTGTCCAAAGGCATTTTGTTGAATTTCATTTGTCTGTTTCCTTTTAATGTCGAAGAATAGAGGAGGTCATATGAGGCACAGGTTAAAAAAGCCTTTTTTGCACTGCATAAACTTGACTTGAGGGTAAAGGAGGCGGCGGAGAGGAAGTTGGTGACTCTTCATTTGATATTGAGAAATATGATGAAAACAGGAACTCAGAGTTGTGACTCCTTTTCTTTTCCAAAGATGTCTGGATAGTGGGGTCAGTTGTTGAGGAACTGTGCTGACTTAAATTTGATGTCAAATGTCCAGTTTTGCTTATCTAAGCCTATCGCACGGAAACCCAAACTCCCTGGATCCTGATCAGGATCAGCTCCAACTTTTCTTGCAAATCCCTTCATAACGTTTTAAAGATCCTGCTGACCAACAAACAGAAACAATCACACCACCGGCTCGGTGGAGGTAACGGTGACACAAAGGGAGGGGATTATACTGGGAAGAGTCCGATTTGGTGCTGCTGTTTTGGAAGTGGGAAAAGTGGCGTGAGATGAAACACAATTGGGCACAAAAATACAGTGTATCACAAAAGTGAGTACACCCCTCACATGTCTGCAGATATTTAAGTATATCTTTTCATGGGACAACACTGACAAAATGACACTTTGACACAATGAAAAGTAGTCTGTGTGCAGCTTATATAACAGTGTAAATTTATTCTTCCCTCAAAATAACTCAATATACAGCCATTAATGTCCAAACCAGCGGCAACAAAAGTGAGTACACCCCTAAGAGACTACACCCATAAATGTCCAAATTGAGCACTGCTTGTCATTTCCCCTCCAAAATGTCATGTGACTCGTTAGTGTTACCAGGTCTCAGGTGTGCACAGGGAGCAGGTGTGTTCAGTTTTGTAGTACAGCTCTCACACTCTCTCATACTGGTCACTGAAAGTTCCAACATGGCAAAGAACTCTGTGAGGACCTTAAAGACGAATTGTTGCTCTGCATGAAGACTGTTATATAAGCTGCTCACAGACTACTGTTCATTGGGTCAAAGTGTCATTTTGTCAGTGTTGTCCGATCAAAAGATATACTTAAATATCTGCAGACATGTGAGGGGTGTACTCACTTTTGTGATACACTGTAGATTCAAAAAGTGCTTTTAAAAGTTCAAGTGTTTGTACTTTAATTACGACTTCACTGGAAAAAAAGAAGATTTGAACTGAATAAACAGGTCACAGCATTCAGGGAGGGAATCTGGGAAGGAAGAGACGGCATTAAATTGTAATTTCGGGGCCAAAGCTGCAGCAGGGTCGTCCATACGAGGAGCTGATATGAGAGAACCTGAAGGCTGTGAATCCCAGAAAGGGAGCTTTCCACTGTCCTGAAGATGTGCGGAGCTTTAAAGCCCATGTTTAGACTCTATTCAGAGTTTTCCATGTTTCTATAATAATAATGTTGTATCTGCTTTATGCTTTTTGCTGTCAGGCAGTTTGTGGCCTCTGGCCTAGAACGGTGCCATATGAAGAGGTTTAATTTACTCTAAATTTGCATTAAACTTTGTTTAATAAATATCTAGCCTTATGGATCCTTTTCTTCTCCAGAGATGTTCACGCTGTGTGTCTATGGGACGATAAAGGACCAGCCAAGATCCACCAAGCCCTCAAAGACGACATCCTCGACTTCATCAAACAAGCACAAGCTGTAAGTAGATAAAGGCCAGATCATATCAGGAGGCTCAGGCCGGGTCATTGTCACATGACGCATACATGCTTCAGGCACCTTCTCACCTCCAGAAATGCTGTGATGGGCGTAGATGAGGGAACCGGCTCAGCAGAGAGCTCAGGAGACTCAATACACCCACTAACTGTTAACTGCATCTCACAGGTTTGGTGACGGCGCAGACGTTTAGCTTCTCCAGTGTTTACTGTATGAAGCAGTGACAGCTGAGATTTGGTGCTTTGTAAATAAAACTGAAGCCAATCACATTTAGCACATAGACTGTATATGAACGATGGTCACAGCTGTCTGGACTCCATATTTTGAAGCCTCAAAATTAGCAGAGAGGTGATGTGATTGGTTAACAAGCTGCATAGATAACTCCTGAACACTGAAGCATGAGAAGCAGAAGATGCATCGTTTCAGTGCCACACAGACGTGCAGAGTGTGTGTGTGTGTGTGTGTGTGTGTGTGTGTTGATTGCTTCTGTCATCACAGCGAGTGCTGAGCCACCAGGACGACACCGCCCTCCTTAAAGCCTACATTGTGGAGTGGAGGAAGTTCTTCACCCAGTGCGACATCCTGCCCAAACCCTTCTGTCAGCTGGAGATCACGCTGATGGGAAAACAAGGCAGCAACAAGAAAACCAACATGGAGGACAGCATTGTGCGCAAGGTGAGAGGTTAACAGGTGAGCTGAGTAATAATGAGCACAAAGAAAAGGGGGAGAGACAACACAGCAGCAGGTAGAGGGCAGGTGAGAACAGGTGTATTTGCACAAAGCTGAATGAATGAGTCTGAAGGGGAGATATGAAAGTGGAGGACTAGTAAACGGCAGAAGGACAGAGGAGGAAAACATTGAATTATAACTGTAAGTAGATGGAGAGCAGCTAAGGGTCAGCTAGCCTATCAGAGAACAGCTTAACATATGACTCGTACGATATTAGCTCGCTCGCTGTGAGGGGGACGCTGTGGGTGAGCGGCTGTGACTCAGCGAGCCGGAGTTTTTATTAGAAGCACTTCATAAATTTGCCTTCACTGTGGACTGCAGAGGACTGACGCCAGCTGCTTCTTATTTCTCGTGTTACTTTTTGCAGCTGATGCTGGACACGTGGAACGAGTCGATCTTTTCAAACATTAAGAGCCGCCTGCAGGAGAGTGCCATGAAGCTGGTGCACGCCGAGCGTCTGGGTGAGGCCTTCGACTCTCAGCTCGTGATAGGTGTACGAGAGTCGTATGGTAAGATAAAGGAAAACCATGTTTACTTGTTTCTACTTTTTATACTCACTATGTTTGAGATTAAAGTAACAAAACCTGCCAGAGAGAAACATGGAGGAAAAAACAAGATGATTATTTTTAGCCTTCACTTTGCTTTTCAGGGTTAAGATGGAAAGAAATTCACATGTTTGAACTCTTGGGATTATTAACTAATAAGAAGCATAAGAAACCCCACAGCGCCTCTTTCCAGTCATATCATTCATGCAGACAATAAACAGGCTCATTTTTACTGGGATGCAGTTCTGCAGTTTTTTCCTTATAAATTTACAGCTTGATTTTTTTTTTTTCCTTTTCAGAAGCTCTAATACGTCGTCATAGTTTGATATATTTAAAAAAAGCGTTTATTAAAAGTGTTTTGGTCCTTCGTTCCCACAGTGAACCTTTGCTCTAACCCGGAGGACAAGCTGCAGATCTACAGGGATAACTTTGAGAAAGCCTACCTGGACTCCACAGAGAGGTTCTACAGGACGCAGGCGCCGTCCTACCTGCAGCAGAACGGTGTCCAGAACTACATGAAATACGTAGGCTGCAGCAGTACTGAGCTGAAAGGACGCTGCTAATGAACCTGCTCCACCTTAAACAGGGCTTTCAAATAGTTTTGGAGTAGCACGCCAAAGTAGCAGGCACCTTATGACCGAGACCGAAGCCGTGACGGCAGCAGACGATATGAATAGTCACATGGCAGTCGTGAACCAATCAAATGGCTCAGATTGAAAGAATGTAAATATTGCCATGTGCATCCACATAGCACTGGAAATGGAGACGGCGGAACGGCACAAAAAGTTTTTTTTTAGGAAAATTAATAAGTAGACGGCGCAGAGCGGTGGAGTAGGTGGAAAATGCGCCTGCCGCCGGCATAATTTGAAAGCCCTGCTTAAAATCATTTGCTGTACCCTTGGGTTTGTGTGTTACTAAACGTTGTGGCTGTCGGCGTTCCTGTGAGTGTTTGTGTGTTTCCCTGCAGGCAGACGGGAAGCTGAGAGAAGAGGAGAAGAGAGCTCTGAGATACCTGGAAACACGTCGTGAATGTAACTCAGTTCAAGCAGTAAGTGTCCTGCATTCATCCTTCCTGGTATGTTGTTGCAGAACATTATAATACAGCCTGATGATACGAAAGAGCATAAACACACACACACATACTTTATATACATATTTGATGGATTGATCTATATGACCTACGATCATTTATTAATAGATTTATATTTTTACATTCATGATCTAAAGCTGCACAGTAGTTAGTATCCATCCACCCATCGGCCCATTTTCCTAACAGCTCTTACAGTTCAGGGAGGAGCCTGTCCCAGCTGGCTTTGGGCCACCATCATTAGTAATTACAGATTCATAATGAATAAACTTGAATAGCTAATTAGAGTTTATTCTGCCGGCCTCCTTTAGACTCGGCCCTGCAGGTATGACTGCAGTATCAGCCTTCACTGTGTAAATCGGAGCTGATGGCAGCACATGCTTTTCTTCATGTTTGAGCTGCTGAGTTGATGCTTTGAAGGATGATTATTGGCTTTTGGTTGTGATTGGAATAAAGAGCGTAGCTCCACTCGCTCCTCCTGCTTTCACCATCTCGGTTGCCGTGTTGCCTCCAAACTGCTGTTGTGTTCTCGGCCTTCTTGTTGAGGGAAAACTTGTAATACTTTTTCCCAAACACACACTCTTAAATGTGCTTACAGCCCTGCGTGCATCCATTTTTAGTCAGAAATGCAGCCTTGCAGTGTCGAGCCCTCCGTCGCCATCTTTGCCTTCATACGCTTCCTTTAACTGACTGAACACTGAACTCCAGGCCTCTGAACCCTCCTGTGTGTGCATGTCTTCATAAAGACTTCCTTTTAGGCTCATTTCCTGTGTTGGTTCAGTTTAAACTCTGAAATAGGACCTGTCCTTTTAAAGACGTGTGCTGCCTGTTAGTTCATATGTCTGTTTTCTGTCACAGCTTATGGAGTGTTGCGTGAACGCTCTGGTGACCTCGTTCAAAGAGACGATCCTCGCCGAATGTCCAGGAATGATCAAACGCAACGAGACCGTCAGTGAGTACCGCTGCACAGTCGCTGATGACGTTATCGCAGGACCAACATAATTACTGGCTTCAAAATTCATTGCTGCATCAGCAGGTAGTTGTAAACATAGAAGCTGCTTCTGCTCTGGTTTCCTGCCAGTAGAGCTGCTTCAATCACCAACCACAGTCGTGGTCCATGAGCATTTGCCTCACACGTCTGTAGAGCACTAATATTCTAGTAGAAGGTTTTATAACTTCATGAACCAATACTGATTACTCTATAAGCTGGCAAACGGTCAGCGTGAGGCCCAGACTGGGTTTGGACAGTCCTCGGCCATCTGGACCCTCCATGAGTGCAGGAAGTTTTAGTTTCATCCAGCATGCTTCTTGTTCAGTGTGTGACGCTGATTTTCTCTGGAGCAGAGCTGCACCTCATGTTTTCACTGATGGACAAGGTTCCCAGTGGGATTGAGCCCATGCTGAAGGACCTGGAGGAGCACATCATCAATGCTGGACTAGCAGACATGGTGGCTGCTGCCGAGACTATCACTACTGTACGTGCACAAACACACACTTCAACAGACCCAGTGTACTTCAGTGACCTGAAACTCAGAAATTATTATATTCAAGATAAAATCTGCACGGCTTCATTAAATATTCTAACGTTGTTGTACAGGGAGCAAATCAGCTGATTCAAGTGGGAAACCTTTGAAGCTTTGGCTGGTTTTTACATGGAATGACCTGTTAGCATGTTTGGGAAAGGATACGAGATTACAGCTGGTGTGTGTGTGTGTGTGTGTGTGTGCGCGTGTGTGTGTGTGCGTGTGTGTGTCCAGGACTCTGAAAAGTATGTGGAGCAGCTGCTGACTTTGTTTAACCGCTTCAGTAAGCTGGTAAAGGAGGCTTTCCAGGATGACCCTCGCTTCCTCACTGCACGCGATAAGGTCTGTTTCATCGCTCCTGTAAGGTTTAACTATTTGTTTATCCACAATAAAGGAATAATTCGTTAATCCAAAGCACAACAAACCAGTTATTAAATACGATTTTTCCCTGCAGGCGTACAAAGCGGTCGTCAATGATGCCACGATCTTCAAGCTGGAGCTGCCCATGAAACAGAAAGGGTACGTTTGGTCGCCGTGGGTACTACATTACATCATCAGTGATTGAAACTGGGTGTAAATGTGTGGATGCATTTTCCCGTTGGATCAGGGTGGGAATGAAGACGCAGCCGGAGTCAAAGTGTCCGGAGCTGCTGGCGAACTACTGCGACATGCTGCTGAGGAAAACGCCGCTCAGTAAGAAACTGACCTCAGAGGAAATCGAGCTGAAGCTCAAAGAAGTGGTGAGTCTGCTGCTGTTTGCTTCCTTCTCTCCTGTTCTCACACTCAGGTGGTCTTTTCTCTTCCCTCCGTGCAGCTCTTGGTGTTGAAATACGTCCAGAACAAAGACGTGTTCATGCGTTACCACAAAGCTCACCTGACCAGGCGCCTGATCCTGGACATTTCAGCGGACAGTGAGATTGAGGAGAACATGGTGGAGTGGCTGAGAGTGAGTTACAGTAGCAGGGTCATAAGATCTAACTTTAAAACTTCCTTCTGTGCAGTATTTGGGGCTAACGCCACTCACTGAACTTATTTCAGTGTTTTTGGGGGTCCTGGAAGTGTAAGTGACCTCTGACCTTTAGAGATTTAAAAAAAGATTTTCTATTCAGGATGAATTTATGCCTCCGTTCTGGTTTGGATGATGTGAGTCTTTAGTTTAATGTAGCATCAGTGATTCTGGGACAGAAAAACTGCTCACCTCTCAGAGGACCAGACTCATGTACTGTTTAACAGTTATCTGTGTGTGTGTGTGTGTGTGTGTGTGTAGGAAGTAGGAATGCCTGCTGATTATGTGAACAAGCTGGCCAGGATGTTTCAGGACATCAAGGTCTCAGAGGACCTCAATCAGGTCTTCAAGGAGATGCACAAACACAACAGGCTGGCACTGCCAGGTACCCCACACACACACACACACACGCACACACAGAGCAGTGTATCCATAACGTTACATTATCTGTAGACTTCTTCAATCTTAGCATCAACTGCCTTGCTACAAGCATGTCTTCACCTCAGAATGAGTTCACTGCTGGTGGTCACCATCAGGATGGTGTGTGTCCATCATGTGACTGTGTTGTTGTGCACGATCCGCCTGCAGCACATTCAGGCTTTGCTGCCCTCACTTGTTGGTACGAGAACTATCAGTTCTAACGTGCATCAGCAGCTGACTGTTGGTTCTGAGATGTTACGCTGCTACTCGCCAAAGCAGAGCGATGACAGCTGCGTGAACTGATGCTGGTCTGCAGCACTGATGTAGGACATGAGCGGACATGAACCTGCATCACAGGAGAGCTGCTGGCTCTGCTAACGTTAGCCACACTGAATCAGATTTTTCTTGTTCTTCCTTTAAACATCAGGTAAATGAGTTCGCAGGAACATCCCCAGTAAATTCCCCTGACTGATGCTCTGCTGTAGTGTTACTGTGTGGATTCCTGTGGTGATGCGACCAACTTACAGCTCAGCAGGTTACCTGTATGAAACACAATCCATCAGCAAAGAATCTCTTTTTAAAAAGTAAATAAATCAAATAAAATGTCGCTTTGAGCTGAATTTAAAGCAAACCTCTGAATATAACCTGCTCTGGGCCGGGTTAGGGTGCAGCAGAAGCCGTGTTAGGAGGCCCTCCTTTGTGACAGTGGGGTTAAGCTCACCATGCCTCACTAACCCGTTAACGTCAGCCCTCTGAAACCTGTCAGAGTCGCTGTGCCTGGAACGAAGCAGCGGGATTTCCCTTTCATCAGTCAGTCAGCCTCTTCATGCAGCTGACCTGTGAGGACATGAGGACGTGTTTCTGATATTAGATATTTGAGCCGTCTCTCTTCACCTGAACCCAAAACACCTTTGATAGGCTGAACTCGGCAGGAGAGTTTCTGGTGATGAACGTTCTGTTCTGTCTCCCTGCAGCCGACAGCGTCAACATTAAGATCCTGAACGCCGGCGCCTGGTCCCGCAGCAGCGAGAAGGTTTTCGTCTCGCTGCCCACAGAGCTGGAGGACCTGATCCCTGAGGTGGAGGACTTCTACAAGAGGAACCACAGCGGTCGGAAACTCCACTGGCATCACCTCATGTCGAACGGCATTGTGAGTAGATGGAGGACGGCAGAGTTCCTGCTGCCGTAAAGATCCGAACAGCGAGGGGAAAGAGGTTTAACTTGACCATCTTCTGTCAGTGCAGGCTGGGACCGCTGGAGGAGAGTTTTAATGACCAGCCTGCTGCTGCTCACGTCTACAGCTCAGAGGCTTCTTTGTAGAAGGTATCAGGCTGCCAAACCGCACTGACCCTCGCCTTCTCTCCCTTCTTCTGCTCAGATCACCTTTAAAAACGAAGTGGGGCAGTACGACCTGGAGGTGACGACGTTCCAGCTCGCCGTGCTGTTCGCGTGGAACCAGAGACCCAGAGAGCGAATCAGCTTCGAGAACCTCAAGCTGGCCACAGAGCTGCCCGATGCGGAGCTGCGCCGAACACTCTGGGTCAGACCAAGGACGCAATCTAAGTGCTTCATTTAAATCTACAAGTTAGAGTGGAAGTGTGAGGCATTCTTACTGAATACGGTCTGTGTACGTTGCGGCTGAGGCAGCACTGCCTGTGCTGCAGAGCCGCCCAGCACAGATGTTTAAACACTCAGAAAAACCCGGTCAAAAAGTCTGCAAACGCTTCGGACGACAGGCGGGTCTGAACCCAGAATCGGCACCATCGCCTACACTATACTTTATGGAGCTTTAGGGCCACATTGAGGAAAAAATTAAAATTGTGCATTTTGAGAATAAAGTCGAAATGTGCGGATTAAAGTCGTCAAACACCTGCCCCACCACGTCTGCTATACCCTCCAGAGTGTCTCGTGTTATGAGTTAATGAAACTACACATCAGAATCGGTTTTAGTAACAAGGAAATTATTTATCTTTGAGTCCATAAACACAATGCAGCGATTAATATGAGGATGTTAAAGAGAGGCTGCAGAAAGCTGCATCTGAAGGAAAAACCACACAAACTGGACAGATGGAAGGATATCGATGTTGCACCTTTGTGCGGTACAGAGGGGACATGTAGGGTCACAATAAGACAGCTGATCAAGCTGTTTCATCTATCCAAGGCATTTTGTAGAGGGTACAGCAGCCGTGGCAGTTTGACTTGAAATGACGACTTTATTCTCAAAATGCACAATTTAATTTTTTTCTCAGTGTGGCCTTAAAACGCCGTCGTAATTTTCAGACTCTTAAGAATAAAAATGTTTTGTAACTGTGTCCTGGCAGCAGGTCAGTCTGCAGTGGTTACACAGATTAATACATGATGCAAATAAACAAAATAAGCATGTGAGACCGATAATGACGTGCAAAATGATAAACACAAAAACAGGTTGTTGTCACAGTGGTCTCAGTGGCCATTAGGGGGCAGTAATGTCCTGGTAGCTGGAAGCAACTGTGCAGGTCAGTTACAACGACCTTAATGTGGTTTGAGTTATTTACAGCTAATTCCAGAGAGGAGGAGCTGGAAATTTAAATGGCTTTTTTTCAGGGTCAGCTTTAGGAAAAGGTCTTTTCTGAGGTTTGTCAGGCCGAGGATGGACTTGTTACTGAGAGCGTCGCAGAGAGTAGAGAAGCATGCAGTGAAAATTAAACAGAATTTGCACCCATTGAAAATCAGTGGTGATTAAATGTTATCATGCTGTGCTTTAACACACACACGGTTTCAGGATCTGTTAAGTGATGATGATGATGATGATGAGTTCTCCTGCTCGCCCCTCTGTGCAGTCTCTGGTCGCCTTCCCCAAGCTGAAGAGGCAGGTGTTGTCTTATGACCCCCCGGTGAGCTCACCCAAAGACTTCACAGACGGCACGCTCTTCTACGTCAACCAGGAGTTCTCACTCATGTAGGTTTATATGCATAACCTCTGTCTCTGAGATATATGTAACTTTTTAGGAAATTACCTTTTGTTTATAAATAATACTGAAGACCATGGAGCTGTAGTTTGTATGTATCTGTAAACAGCTGTTGTGGAAGAACGGAAGCCGTCCTCTGGAGCACCGATACTGATCTGTGTCTTTGTGTCTGCAGCAAAAACTCCAAAGTCCAGAAACGGGGAAAGATCAATCTGATTGGTCGTCTGCAGCTGACCACAGAGCGAATGAGAGAGGAGGAGAATGAAGGGATCGTTCAGCTCAGAATACTCAGAACTCAGGTACAGAAACACCACCCACACCCACACCCACTGCTTATGTGGACGTGAGCTCCACCCACAGTGGAGCAAGCCACAACATGTCTGATAATTCCAATAAAAACATCACCCAGAGGCCAGGTTTGCTCGGCCCCCACTGAGAGTTCTTATGAAGGCGGAAACTGTCCATAGATTTATTGTAGCAGACTGTAAATGTGTTTATTTTTGCTGTGTAGCTGGGCATTTAACATGGGAGTGTATGGGGACTAAGGGGGAAAACTGCAGTTCCCCTAATGGCCACATGAGGCTGGTTCCCAAAGGGAGTCCATCCCCATAAACTCCCACAGTTTCACCCTTCATAACAGCTCTGAGTGAGGAGTTTTGTTTTTTTTTTTTTTTTTAATTTCATCCACCTGGATAATTTAGGCAGGGTTTGATTGACAGATGTCGTAACACAGGCGGCTGTGGAATCTGCCAGTCCCCATCAATTAAGTCCTAAAGTGGGTGACGTCACTGTGGCTGTGTCCATCTTTTGTACAGTTGGGAGCCTCAAGTGGCCACAAGAGGAAGTGCAGTATTTGGCACGTCTTTAGAAAGGGTCCTTCCCGCTGCCGGGGCAGCTCGGGGCAGCTCGTGGCAGGTGACATTTAAACATCTTAAATGAGTTAAGAGAACAACGAAGTGTGACTAATTGGTCTAACTGACGAGAGCAGCAACATTTAAACGTCTACGCCCAGTCGCACACACACATCCAGCTGATTACCTGTGATGCTTTTTTTTAAACAAGGATTCATGAGAATCTGCTAGAAACGCAGACCTTTGTCTACTTTACGACCCGCTCAGTGAAAACGTCATCCATCCCCAGCCTACAGAGCTTTACAAGCTCTAACATCTCCTTTCCTTTCCAGGAGGCCATCATCCAAATCATGAAGATGAGGAAGCGGATCAGCAACGCCCAGCTGCAGACGGAGCTGGTGGAGATCCTGAAGAACATGTTTCTGCCTCAGAAGAAGATGATAAAGGAGCAGATCGAGTGGCTCATCGAGCACAAATACATAAAGAGGGACGAGGCGGACATCAACACCTTCATCTACATGGCCTAGGCAGCGAGGATGGAGCGTGTGTTTTGCTGTTTTTTACTACTGGCCTGCATCTGGCGCTTTAAAACCTGTGAGATTAGATGGACTGAAAGGATGTGTTAGAAGAAGAGGAGGGCCTGGTGAGCGCTGAAGGACACAGAAGAGCCTGTTCAACAAAAGTGTGGCTATTGTTCGTGTTTGTGAGACGCCCGTGTGTTACCCGAGTGTCATTTCAAGCCGTAGCGTTGAGTCATCTGGCCGTGTGTTTGTCTCTGCTGCCCTCTAGTGTCTGCTCAGAGGAGAGGAACGGCGGTATGTGCCGTCCACCAGCAGCCCAGAAGAAGAAGAAAAAAAAATACTGATGTAATTGAATACTTCCTGCCTTACTTTCATCAGCAGCGGACCGCAGAGGAGGAGTTAGGGCGGAAAAAAGGACGACAAAGCTCAGATCGGTCCTTCGCTGTCACTTGATGCCACGGCTGCCATCTTTGTGGCAGCCATTCTGCATCCCTCCTGCTCTGCACCGATCGAATCTTTGACGAGGGAATGCAGAGGGAACCCTGCCATCGAGGAGAGACGAGTTCAAACTACCGAGGAGTATTTTGCCAAATTGTGTGTGTGTGTGTGTGTGTGTGTGTGTGTGTGTTTGAGTGCATGGTGTGTATCTGATCTTTTAGGTGTGTGTGTTTGTGTGCACTTTCAACAGCATGCTGCTCTGTTTTTTTTGCCCTTCAGTGGAGAATCTGTCACACTTTGGGGTTGTATCTTAAAGGGTTGTAATTCCAGTATTTAGATTTGGATCCCCTCACCTGGCTGCAGGTGCCGTCTTTGCAGAGCCTCAAGAACAAAACGAGAAAGTGTAACTGCCCCAGTGTGTGAACTCTGGCCTGCACAAGCTCAGATTGAAGCTCCACGACTAAAGTTTTACCTCATTAATGCTTCGAGTGCCCTTTTTTTTGCACATTGGAGCACGCAGCTGCTGAAATGTTTTTCTCCGAGCTCTGAACGAGCTGCTGGTTTTTGGGTCTTTTCCCAAAGCCGAACACTGTCTGAGTTACTGTGATGTTCACACGGCTGACGTGACGTGTGTGCAGAATCAAACCCACAGCACACAGAAATAACCCTCAGCTCATAAACCTTCATAGTGTTTGAAGCAAAACAGGTTTAGTCAGGAACTCTCACGACTCTGCAGCCATTACTTTAATTCCAGTGATCACAGGACATAAAGCTGCATGTGTACAATCACCAGGTGATCTCCGTGTCACAGGAAGCTCTAAGACAGGTGACTTTACCTCAAGATACAGTTTTAAAAGCTTTTCCCGCTGTAAGCTGAACTTTGGCTGTGCCGACACGATCGTTTCTCATCCCACCTGAGCTCTGGTCTCCGTGCTAATTCATGTTGTAGATGCAGTAAAACAGGAGGAAACTTCCCCCGTCTTTGTTACGATAACGAGTAAAGGGAGACGGCGAGCCTCTAGGAGTACGGCGATGTTTTAGGGCGACTGAAAAAAAAATATTCACAGGCTGTCGGGGGTTAAAATTCAGAGGAGGAACGTCGTCGTTTTAGAGATTAAAGCTGTAAAATTACAAAGGAAAAAGCGTCACATGACCTCAGTGACCTGCAGGCCAAATATGCAAGTAAATGATCCCCAGCGTGTTGTAGAGCTGATCCACGTAAGGCTTTAAACACTCACAGGGAACCATTACACTGTATATAATTATCATAACCCCCCCACAGAGTGAGACCTCAGACAAAAGGCTTGTGTCCCGCGTCTGAGCGTTAACGAATTTAGACCTGCACTGCAGTAACCACGAGGTCTCATACAGTAAACCGCTGAGGCTGTGCTGCCATATTTGATGCTCATCTTTGCAGTCTTTGCTTTGGTGGAGGGCAGCAGAAATGCCTCTGCACAGGAAACGAGTTCTTCTGTTTGTCCTGTGGTGATTTGGCTCTGCAGGCTCTGCGTTCTCGCGCTGACTGACAGAGTGGAAATGAGTAGATTCGTTTGGTTACAGGGAGCTGAGGGCGCCGGCTGTCTCGCTGCCTCTTTGATGTTTTCATGTGTTTTAGCTCATTCACGCTGGATGGAGGCCGTTCAGTGAAAAATTAATCAGTGCCTCCCATCCATCACAATCAGCTCATTTTGGTTTGTTTTGAACAGTAATTTTGGTATATTTAATGAAGACATGCTGAGGTTTGGACTGTTTCCAGCATTTTGAGCCCTGATAACAACTTTACACCCACTCCAAGTGTCACCGTCTAAACCGAACTCTAGATTTGTTCAGCATGATTTCTTCTCCATAGCCAGCTTTGAGCATTAATGTCATTGCATGCTGTGTGTCACAGTTTCAGTGGCAGAACTAATTTAATGGCTATGATGCAGAGTAATGGATGTAGGCGCTGGTGTCCCCGAGTTTAATCAGTTCCGTCAGAGAAAGTCAAACAGAGCGTTTTGGGTGACCCTTCAGTGGGCGATGGGCGGCTGGTTAAAACAGACGCTCTCCTTTTCCTCCAGCTGAGGTTCCTTCATGTAAAAACTGGAGATTTTTCTGTGGAGTGACGCTGATCAGTTGCACTGGAATCGTTTTGCTCTTGTTGAACTGAACTTCATATCCTGTGAGCAGTGAGGAGAAAGACAATAGTGAATGTGCAGGGGTGATTTTTTTTTTTATATTTATTCTGTATTTATGAGGAATGTTACTTTTGTCTGTTTTTTTTCTTGTCTTATTTTTGCAAAGCTGTCTGTTGCTGTCGCAGTACTGACTCAGACAGTACTGACTCAGACAGTACTGACTCAGACAGTACTGACTCAGACAGTACTGACTCAGACAGTACTGACACAGACAGTACTGACACAGACAGTACTGACTCAGTGCCACGCTCTCCTCTGTTTCAGCCTAAGAAAAGAAAATGTTGCTCGAATTTATTTCACGTAACGATTCAGCTGCAGTTTGGTTCAAGTGCTGAAGCACCTTTTAAGTTTGTTACTGCACCGTGGTGTTCACGATGATCCAATTTACATTTTACACACTAACATGCAAAAAAAGAAAAGCCAGTTTTCTGATTATTGTAAACTCTTCTGAGAGCCGCGAGGCCGTCTGCCTTGTTTCACCTGAGATGAAACAAATGTCAAATACATTATATGCAGTTTTATTCTCTATGCACAGGCCTGGCTCACTTAGTTTTGTTCCTTTGTTTGCAGATGATACCCTGTTGTATTGTTAACCACATCTGAGAACACAGGAGGTCTTTAATAAGTTCGTTCTTTGTGGGATCTGTGCTGAGAAAAGAGTTGAAAAAGTGATTTCATTACATTCAGCCGTGTGTGTTTCTGCGTTTGTGTTTCTGTCACACTCGAGTTTAACAGTTAAACCGGCAGTAATCTGTCACAGTGCAAAAATCAGGTGTTGCATTAACTCGGACAGTGACGTCAAACTGGGCTCCAGTCCCCACGGATCAGCTGGCCTCGACTCCACCTAATGGTTCAGCTGATACTTTTCTTACACTAATTGGCATCTTAAAAAAAAGGCACACCATTTAACCTCTGAAGCCCTGAAGGTTTTTGGAAGTGTGCCTAAAAAGACCCAAAATAACTGAAGTCTTGCGTCACAGCCATCAGGTCATCATGCAGAATCTTGGTCTCTTTGGACAGTCAAAACCTCAGAATCTAATCCGAGTATCTCTCACTGTGCATGCGTTCAACCACCTGCTACAGGTCATCTGCAAGCTGCTTTGCAACCCTCCTCCACCCCAACATTTTTCCTTTTTTTTTTTTTAATGCTGTTTCAGATTTAATCCATTCAAATCTGTTCTCACTGATTTGTTGCTGCTGTACTAGAACAAAAAATAAGAAATAATCCATGTTTCTCATGAGTTGAGTGTACGAGTCTACAATCACAGGTTATTTATGTCCATGTGTCCTCATGTTCACATACAGCTAACTGCATCGTTATCTCAATAACAGCACACAGCAGATTAAATATTTTTGGGGGGTGTTTTTTCTTTATTAAGTGTTCTTGATAAGCATTTTTCCGGATTGAGTTTGAACTCCTGCTGTGAGGTTTATTGTGTCATCTTTGTTGCCGTATGGGTTCAGGAAGCTCCAACAAGCTCGGGAACTTGGTCTGAGAGTCGCTTTTTTTCAGCTGATATTCAGAAATGCTGACAGTTTATGAAAGCTCTGCTTTAGAAATTCAAGTTTTAAATCTGTTGAAACAATCTGAATTTGGAGGGAAAAATGTCGCAGTAAGATTACAGAAGTCTATCAAAGTGTCCAAGCTAACACACACAAACGTGTTTACGGCACTGAAACAAAACTTTCAGCTTTGAATCTGCCGTTAAAATGTTATTTTATAGAAGCTTTCTTTTATTCGGGCCTCACCCCACTGTTGATTTGATATAGACATTAAATCCGGATGACTTTTGTGATCTAACTTTTCCTCAAGTTCAGAAGTTTTCATTTGTAATCAGAAATATCTGCAAAAACGTCATCAGTACGTGTTCAGGCATTTGTGAGTCCCAGACGGTGGACTACAGTAACTTCTGCCTCCTTCCTGTGTTCTCGACGGTTCGAAGCCTGAGCACCATTTTAGGGAGGCGGCATATGATCGACAGCCCCCGCTCCACCACCACCCCACCCCCCCCGGGAAAATGCACACATCAGTTTTGGTGTCGGGCCTTTTCTGTTTGATGACCTTTAGTTATTTCAGTTAATGTTTGCAGGGTTTGCTGCTGTAACACCAGCTCAGAGGGTGAACACACCCGTCACATGTCAGAGTACTGATAACATGCTGAGCCCAAACTGTGTCAGTCTGTAGGAACCGATGCAGCAGACGGTTCTCAGTTCTTATTTAAAGGGAACCTTTTATACCGTCTTTCATGTATATGCTGTTATGATGAATACGAATACCTTTGTTAGTCCCACAATGGGTAACAGAACACGGTGGTGCTTACATTAACCCTCAAACAACCAAGCTATTTTAGTGACTAAAATGAGCGAGTGGTGTCATTTATGACCCCATAATTTAGGTTAAGGTTACTCTATTGTGTCCTATAAGATCAGGAAACTGTTGAATCTGTACCAGACAATAATATTACAGTAGAAACACATGAAATGGTCACAGTTCAGGAAATACAGACCTCAAAATACCTTTTCAAATGTCTCTGTGGTTATCATACGTGCACAGTTTCCTTCATCTATGACATCTTTAAAATGTTAATTATGGTTTTCAGTCATTTTACACAAAAAGTTCACCGGGCTCATCGCTCCACCAACTGAGCTGTCAGTTTGGACATTAAATATCCTCCTCGGGGCTTCTGCTGCAGTAAATCTTTCTGCCTGACAGTGTGGCGGTTAGGACTGGGAAATTACCTCCATCCATCCATTTTCTCCTGCTTATCCTTCATGTCTAAAAACATTTCCACCCAGCTTTTCATGATCCGTATCACACAGATGGGCCAGTTCATGTAAAAAAAAGATTGACAAATTCATGTTGGGAAACATTTTTAAGATTAAAAGTAACACAGCAGCAAATATGAGTACACATCTGAGGTCATAAATGCCTTAACTTTGACACATTATTTGAAACCAGAGTTTCAGATAATGTGTCAAAGTTTAGGCGTCAGACTGCTCTAAATGCTGTTTCAGACAGTTTTTTTACTCTTGGATCTATGTGATGTAAGAGAGAGCTGATACCCTAATATGGGCACAGAAGCCCTGCCCACTTGCTGTTCAAGCAGTCAATCAGAAGAAAGCTGGATCAAAGAGGGAGGGGCTAAAAGAGCTTGTTTCAATGAACTGAAGGACTGCACTGAGGCCAGTCTTAGCTAAATAAGGACTAGTTTGAACTTTGAATCGTGCAAAGCTGCTCGAGCAGAGCCCAATAACAAAGTAATAAAAACATTAAAAATAATGCACTCCCCTCTCAGACTGTGAAATCTAAAACAAGAATACAAACAATTTACAGCTTTATTTAAATACAAAGACAAATTTTGAAACTAATTATTTAATTTTTTTAAACTTGGATTTTATTTCATCGACATGTTTCAGAAAATCAAAACCAACTGCAAAAACACGGCTAATTAAATTCATTAGTGACGTGTCTGAGGCGTCAGCGCTGTGTGGAAGGCCCGCCTGTTACACTGCGTAGCTGAAACTTCTGATTGTTGCCTCATTTCACTCCACAGAGGCTGCAGGTGACTTTTTGTTTTTCTCATGTGAAAGCCTGGCCTGCACTGCACAGGGGGGGGGGGGGGGCACACCTTACTGTAGCCTTGTGTGAGGACAAAACTTGAACTAAACACAATCAGCCTGAAAACCAGCTGAATGTTTGCTGTGACATCCAGGAAGGGCTTTAAAGTGTGTGTTGGCATCAAAACACAGAGTGGGGTGAGAATGGTTCGGCTTCCTTCGAGTACTGCTTTGTTTTTGCTTGGGTCAAATATTTTTTAAAGGTGAATAATTTATTTACTGGCAAAATAAAGACAAATGTTAGACCACAGAGTTCAGTTTTCTGTCTGCTTCCAGATGCTGTAAGTAGAGTTGGTTCCACTCAAGGAAATTATGTTGCTCGCTAACCCTTTAAAAACAAAGACCGGGGGGGTGTCCATGATGATCGGCTCCATCACCTGCACCACTGGCCCGGAGCACTTGATAATCTTATATTTCCCAGCACCACTGGGTGAGAGCATGGATTAGACCAGTGGGAATGTAACTTTACTTATTATATTTATTCAAGTACTTCACTGAAATGTGTGATCAGTGCACTTGTACTTGAAGTATTTCTGTTATATTGCTTTATGCTTCTACTCTACTATATTTTGCATGCAACTACTACAGTTTACTCCACACCATTTAGTTTGAAGCTTCAGTTACTTATTTTTCAGATAAATGGCGTCACTGAAGATCAAGCTACACATAAGTAATTGAAATCAGCAGCAGCTGCAACGTGAAGCTGATATACACATCAATGAATCAATAATTAAGATCCAATTATATCACATATATATATATGTATGTAAGTGCTGTTTTACACAATGAGTGTGTTTGCTTTAGGTACTCGGATATACAATGATCTTTTACTTCTCTGCTCAGTAAACATCACTGACTTCCTGAGGTCTCCAGCTGTCACAGAGCAGGTGAGTCATTTCCCTCCTGGATGCCCATTAAGACTCAATGAAAACACACTGGGTGCTCCAGAAGTAGGAGGCCTCATAAAAACTGGTCCATACAGTTAGATTTTTGGACAGCATGGTTGTGCCCTGGTTAGCACTGTCCCCCGGCTTTGAATCCAGCTTGCATGTTCTGTCTGTGTGGGTCTGAGTACTCTGGGTTCCTCCCACAGTCCACAGACATGCATGTTTGGTTAACTGGTGATTCAAAATCACAACTGATCAAAGCGACAGACTTCTTCTTTCAGCTGCTCCCTTCAGGGGTCACCACAGCAGATCTATCCCAGCATCCTCCTCTGTCACACCAACCCTCTGCATGTCCTCCTTCACTACATCCATGAATCTTCTCTGACATCTCCCTCTTTTCCTCCTGCCTGGCAGCTCCATGTTCAGCATCCTTTGTCCACCATCCCTCCTCTGCACATGTCCAAACCATCTCAGCCTCACCTCTCTGACTTTGTCTCCAAACCGTCAGCCTGAGCTGTGCCTCTGATGGACTCATCTCTAATCCTGTCTATCCTTCTGCCTCCCGATGAAGATCTTTGCACCTCCATCTCGGCCTCCTGTCTTTTTGACACCGTCTCCAAACCATCCATAGTAACAGGACTCATAAACCTTCCCTTTCGCTCTTGCTGCTCTCCTGTCACAAATCACCGCTCATACTCGTCTCCACCCAGTACACCCTGTCTGCATTCTCTTCTCCGCCTCTCTAACCGAAATGTGTTACCGTCAATGTTTCGTTTTAGTTAACTAGAATAATGTTGGCGAGTTTTTACCAAACAGCTGTTATGAGTATGAGCAGATAAAAACACACACATCAGAAGAAGCTCTATGTTAGGAAAACTCCTGAAAAATATCATGTTTTAGTATGAATGTATGAATATTTCAGACATTAGTACCTGTGTTACAGCTGGATGACAGATGGATGACAGTTGACGTGAACCAAAAATAAGGGACTATTTCTTTAAGGACTAGCACATCTTTTTCGGCTCTACAGGGTGCACATTACGACCATCAGATATTCTCGCTTGGATAACGGTTGTCTAAATCAATATATTTTCGTGTAAACAAGATTAATTTGTTGTATAAGTCACCGTTTGTTAAAAAAATAAGGGTTTGCTGATATTTCTCTCATCACGGGAGCGTTTACTTTGTATCACACCCCCATGAAGTGATGGTATCGTCCACCTTCGCGGAAACGCCGGCTGCAGCCTAAACCCCGGCATACGAGAAGCAGGTGGATGTGAGTGAGCGGAGTGTGACTGGAAAGGGTAAGTTTTAAAACGGGGTCAAAAATAGCAGTTATTAGGCGTTACCCTCGGCTAGCTGTCTCATATTAACGTTTAATTCTGATCCGAGTGACTGGATGAGTTTTGACGTGTGTTCTGACACGTTAGCAGACATTAGCGGAGCCGCTATGAAACCCGCGGTGCGCCACTAACGTCTGCTGGCAAACAAAAGAGGTCCGCTGTGAGCCAAGACTGACTCTCAGAAGAATCTGAATCAGATGAATGTGACTTTTGTGATGTAAGTCAAGTTTTTGTGGCCCTTAAACGGCGACAAAATGCGACATCCTGGCACGAAGCGGATTATTAGTCATCCTAGCCGGGTTAGCTAACGTTAGCGTCAGACTCTCGCAGCCTTTTGGATTTCAGCACAAACTTTGAAGTTTGACAGTGTTCAGACGCTTAACAGGCTTTATATTCAGCGTGTACCTGTGACTTAGGTGTGTGTGGTGGAGGAATGGTGACATAATCCCAACGTACTCCTTTGTGCAGACCTTCTGAAACTAGTTTTGCAGCAGTGGCGTCGGTTCCATGTTCATTTCTAACCTTTAAATCGCTGCAGAAGTTTGTTTAATGCCACAGACGCGACCGTTGGGTTTAGTGAGTTTAGCTGGAAGCAACACAGAGCCTGTTTCCTCTCAGCAGTGTCCTTGTTGTTCTGAGGAGCTGTTATATCAAGTCCTGACATGATGAAGAGCCGTGAGTGTGATGAGGGCAGTCCGTGTTCTCTCCTTCCTTTTAACCGGCTGATGCAGGCTGGACCGACCAGAAACCCTGTTCACGCTCAGGCCCCTTTCCGTTTCCTTTGATTAACAACGGCTTTACCTGAGTGAAGGTGGTGGGGTTATGAGTCATACTCGTGGCAGCTGCTGAGATGGCGCACTAAGTTTCATCTCCAGCTGGGGGGGGGGGAGTCACAGAATCCATTGTTTTGTACGTGCCTGGGTTTGGGGGTCACGGTTCTATATAATTTCAGTCTTTATTTTTATGTTTCCTGCCTGAGAATCAGCCTTCAGGCTGCCACTGCTCCTCTGCTCTAAGGCTGCGGTTCCCTGAGATTTCCCATCAACCAAACATTATTGTGACTGCACAGAAAGCACTGAATGACATGTCAGTTTGCTAAACTGCACCACATCAAAATCCCTGATTGATAGTGAGGAGAGATAATTGAGCAGCTGGACTGGAGATGTCAGCCGCCTTCAGCCTGAGTTAATCTGGTAATGCTAATATAGTGAGCTAAGGAGGCCCTTGGACAGTAAACATCTGTTCTTAGAGAGGCTTCACCTACTTTAAAAGGATAAGAGGGCTGCACCTGAACCAGAGGCAGCCAGGATTTACACCATATTCTGGGCCATTACTCCGATGGAAGGCCGTGCCACGAAGCTCCCGGTGCAGTTTTTGTGCTGCTGCTGATGCCAGAGGAGGTTTGGACGTCTGCAGTCACTGAGTCAGCTGAGCGTACTGTATGCCTCAGCCGTCGGCGATCAGCTGAGCATATCTAGGAGGGAAGAAATTTCACAAGCTGACCTGCTGCCAGTGGGCCCTCAGTGTTTAGCGCTTTGACAGAAACCTGTTCTTTCTGCAGATTTCTGAACCTTCAGTGGACGCTAACGCTCTCGTTTTGGAACTCCAGTTAAGGAGGACACACCGATACGATCCTCAGCTTTATGAATCTGCTGCTTCAGAGTGCTGATCTGAGACCAGTGTTAAATTAATGCGCCATAATTCTCATTATGACGAAGTCGACAGGAATTAGTGACATTATGTAACATTATGTTACCATCAGCGCAACATAAGCTTCCCAACAAGAGTTACACAGAACTTTTGTTTAAATCGTCTGCTCCCACTAAAACGTCTCATTCTGACCGTCTGGTTGTAAAGGTTGACAGAAACCCCCCCTCTGAGGTGTGCCACCTGAGGTCAGGTCTCTCCTCGTGCTTTCACAGTGTCAGTAATGGCTTCTTTGTGTTTTGGCTGACGTTCCCTGGATGATGCTTATCTGTCGTCTCGTAGGAAAAGTGCTCGCAGCCTGGGAAACGTCAGCACGCTGTCGGAAACTCTGGACGAGCTTGTGAGTATTTTAGTCGTACGGTACAGCCCGACGTGTTTACAGCGATAATACTGCTGAACTCTACTGTACAGGATCCACCAGCAGCTGTGCAGAGACCTTTGAAACAAAGTTTGCTTTTATTCCAGAATCGCTTAGATTTGAATGGACAAGGCAGCCAGAAGCACACAGGTACGACTCCAGCTCACACCTTACCCCTCAGGTGACCCAGCCGTAGATTTCTGCACTGTTACAGTTTTCATCATAAAAATGTTTCCGTGTAAATTTATTCTCCTACAGTTTTTAATGTGCAGGGATAATGGAAGTCTGTTTATAGACATTACAGGCTCTGATTTTATTGTAATTTTCCAGTTTTAATCAGCACGCACAGGTGGTCTGCAGGCCAACAGTACACACACACTCACACACACACACACACACACACACACACACACACACACACAGGCGCCTCACAGTACTTTATACCATAAAGACCTGCAGTGTTCATACTGTAACTTTGCTGTAATTGGCTGTTACTGTTAGGGATGATATGAATCCTGCTGGCATACGCAGATATAACTGATCCCAGTGTTAAAATAATAAGCCACATTTCTTTTGGAGCAATAATCAGGCTCAACTTTACTTTTCTTAACTCTGTAAAATAAATACATCCAAGGTTATAAATATACTTAATTTATAAATAAATTATGGATAATAAAAGGAACACGACAAATACAATAGATTAAAATACTTTGTGCTCAGTCATCAGGCTGCTGCATACAGCTCTTATTCAGTCACACTGGTTTCTGCTTTCAGATTATTTCAGTAATCAGAGTATTTTGAGTGTTTCTGCACAAAATATTGATGTCATTAAAACAGTGTGTTGCAGATAAAGGAGACGGTTTGAATCTGAAACAAACTGAGCCTTTAGAATACTCCTGTATGAAAGTGTAACTCGGGTATTTTAGCTGCTGAGGTGACTCAGTCACTTGCGGGTTAATGAGATGTTGTCGTCTTCGCTCTGTGAATGTTGTGTAGCCCAGCTAGTGAAGCCCAGTGAAGGTGCCGCGATGCCTGTGAAGAAGAGGAAGCTGCCCGACGCAGACGATCGTGAGCAGAGCTGCAAAATTACGAGGTAACCGGACACGTGCGCCGCCTGAATCTGCCTTTCCCTTTGGCTCTGTCTGACCCTCACCGATGAACCTGTGAGGGAGGGGCTCTGTCAGCTGAGAGCGCAGGTGAAGGTTCTCGCTGCAGTCACACTCAGCGCATGCTTAATCAGCACTGCCTCAGTCTTCTAAGGTAGCTAAGGTGCCACTTTATTAGGTATGTCTGCTTTATCCTTGCATATACATGAGCTGGACAGTCCACAGCAGTTCTGCACTTACATCCTGAAGTGTTGAGAAGGACACTTGATTTAAACATTAAATTTGTAACCATAAGGTTTGTGAAGTAGTTTGAATTTAATCACCTGAGTCACTTCTGTACAGCATCATCACTCAGTCTGACCTGGTAGCTGTTGATTCCAGCTTCAGGAAGCTTTTCAGCAAAGAAAGGAGCTAAAAATGAACCGCGGGGGGGCAAACACAGGCCTGTTCTACAGTGGAGAATAGCCGACATAGAACACGTCTCCATCACTAAAATTATGACTGTATATTTTTCTGGTTGAACACGACTCTGTGCTGTAGTTTTACCCGACCTCAGATCCGCGCTCCGAGGCCGATCAGCACTGAGAAGCCTTTTTCCAGTAAGAAGTGCCTGGCCTGGTTCCACAAGTACGCCGCCCCCGACAAGGTGTTTGGCCCGGAGGCCATGGAGAAGTTCTGTGAAGACATCGGCGTGGAACCTGAGAACGTAAGTCAGCTGATCGAGTCTTAGATGCACTCTTCACGTTCCTTACCTGGAGGGAACCACTCTGCAGTTTCCTCGGTAAGAAAGAAGCGTTCTCGCAGTCGTGTAAACGTCCTCTTTCTGTCCTGCAGATTATCATGTTGGTTTTAGCTTGGCATCTAGAAGCAGCAAACATGGGCTACTTCACAAAAGACGAGTGGCTCCGGGGAATGACGACGTTACAGTAAGAAGCCTTCCCGTTCGTCTGTGCTGCAGCTGTCCAGCGTGCAGATGACGCTTACATGTGTTTGTCCTGTACTCGCAGGTGTGACTGCACAGAGAGGTTACAAAGCAAACTTGATTACCTGCACAGTGAGCTCAGCGATGCTGCGACCTTCAAAAATATCTACAGATATGCCTTTGACTTCGCCAGGGTGAGTTTGATTTAGAAGGTAAACCTGGAAAAATGCTCAGATCACTGTGGTGTGTCTGCAGCGTTCCTGCTGCTTACTGTGTGATTGTTGTGAGGAAAAGTGGAAATAAAAAGTCTGATTTTGTCAGCAGACAGCCCCGTGCTGGGTGACCAGCACAGAAAAATAATTTATTTACACGAGACGTTTACTTACTAGACCCCCACAAATAAAATAATAATGATGGGACTGTTCATATCAGAGTTTATAATCCTGCAGCCGAGCGCACACGAAATGCACGGAGCAAAGATCTGGAAATGAAATCAGAGGACTGGAAATCAGCTCCTGCTTTAACTCAGACGCTGAGCACGTGTCTCGGGCATCGGTGGCTGCGTGTCCGTGGTGATCGTAGACGAGTTTAACCCGGCCAGCACACAATCTCACTTCAGGTCTCTTAACGCTGAAAAACGAGGGGATGTCCTTCAGTTTCAGCGCCGCGTTTTCCACCTGCTACGTTTAAGTGTGAATGTGGGAAAATGCCATCATCATCATCGATGGGATCATAACGAACACAAACTGCTGCACCTCTGTCCCCTCTCACACCTGTTTGTGTGTTTGTCCTCAGGATAAGAACCAGAGGAGTTTGGACATGGACACGGCCAAGCTGATGCTGGCTCTGCTGCTGGGCAGGTCGTGGCCTCTGTTCTCAGTCTTCAGTCAGTTCCTGGAGGTAAATCTCATTCATCATAACAGGACGGGGGGGGCATGCAGGCTTTCCTTTCACTAACTGGCTCAACAAAACTTAAAGCCCAGCTGGAGACACTGGGCATCAGTCATGTGACCGTTTCACAGGTCCACAGTATGATCCCTCTGAGTGGCACCTACTCCAATCAGAGATGTTATCAGATGATGATGATGATGATGATAAAATGGTGCTTTATTTAAATAAAAATTGTCCAGTGATTTCTCACACAGCAGTAAAATAAACATTTTAATGTAATAATTTTATTTCTGAGCGCGCTCAGTGCTGCACATGTGAAACTTTAACCTGGATCCATTTCAGCAAAGCCTCATGAAGGAGACGTGGAGTTTGTCAGCAGGTCAAAGTGAAATGATTTGATGGAGCAGGTGTTGTTGGTGTGTTTGAGGAGCTGCAGTTTCAGCACTGTCTGTAGTACACCCCTCTGTAGGTTCTTAGCAGAACCTTTTCTCTTCAAACAGCTCTTCACTCCTCTCTGTCCCCCCCCCCCGCCCCCGACTCCCTCCCACAGCAGTCCAAGTACAAGGGACTGAATAAAGACCAGTGGTATAACGTTCTGGAGTTCAGCCGGACCATCAGCCCAGACCTCAGTAACTACGATGAAGACGGAGCCTGTGAGTACCTGTTCTACCAGAAAACATTACAAGTCTGTATAAAAGGTACAAACATGGACTCAGATTCAGTCCATCACCCCGACCACGCAGGGCAGTGGGTAGAGAATAAAAATGGCCGCGTCACATAGTTCGCCGTAGTGAATCGGTCGTATCTGGGTCGCCTCACGCTGTCCTGACAGAAAGAGGAGCGCGCTGTAATTTTGGGGTCTTCATGATTTTTCTTTCTCCTGCTCAGCTGTGGCGGAGATGGAAAAGCTAAAGAGGAACGATGCTGCCAGTGTCGGTCGATCCACGGTGGAATAATTATTAAACTTCATGTGGTGAAGAAGAAATAATAAAGGTTTAGGACAAGAGAACCGTGGTGGTCAGAGACCTAGGCTGACTGTGTTTGTACTACAGTCATGTGACAGCAGGTGGCGCTGATGTAGGTCTGCTGTGTAGCAGGAGAATGCTTTTGGTTGTCTCTCTCACACACACAGACACACACAGGATGCAGTGCGAGTCAGTAATTATGGACCATGTTTACATGAGATAAGAAAAACTTTGGTTATTCCCAAACGTAATAAATGTCTGATTGTTCATGTGCTTCGTTGGTCTTCCTGCCGTCACTCTGCTGCAGGTGAATCTGGGCCTGTATGGCTAAAATCTGGCACGTTTACATGATGATCTTAGCGGTGATGTTTTGTTGGTGCACAAACTGCACTGCAGTAAAATAAACAGGTTTTTTTACACATTCCTGCATCTGCAGTTTAGTTTAAACACCACGTTTAATGCTTGGATGTTAGGACAGTGAGCTGTGTGTTACTTTGCACCCTCTGATTACTGCTTATGGTAAAAGTTCATTCATTTTGATGGTCTGTCAGAGGCTCCTTCGTGTCTGTGCCTTTATGTTTTGGGGTTTTCCCGCAGGGCCGGTGCTGCTAGACGAGTTTGTGGAATGGCGAAGAAGTTGTCCGGCATCGTAGCGTCAACGGCAGTGCCGTGGGATGAAGAGGGAGAGAACGGACATCGCGGAGAACACGGGAAAGGGATCCATTAGGAAAAGGTCTCATCCACACATACACCTAAACATGGAGTACAGACTCGTCCCTGTGGACTCTCTCATCCCACCAGAGGTCATCCAAATGCTAAGAGGCCGTCCTCCCGCTGAGAAGACTTTTTATATTGTTTATTTTGAGAAAATGAACTGTTGGGGGGAAATGAACTGAGAGAAGAGCTGTGGAATTTTTCCCCCCTTTTTTTTGTGTCTTGTTTATAGAAGTAATAAAAGGAAATGGAAATCTAAAAGCTGCGACGCTCAGGTTTCATTCACCACTCGTGTGCAGTGTTTTCACCCTAACTGATGGTTCCTGTTTGAGTTGTCAGTCCCTGAGCAGAGACAGAGCTCGTCCCTTTACCTCCTGACACTTTCTATTAGGCCACATCATGTTGAACATGGAGGTCCTCTTCTAATTTAATCTCAGCTCAGAATAAGTGGATTTCTTTGTTAGATTATTTTCATACATTGTGGGTATTTGCACTTGCAAAGCAAAAGCACCAACAGATGGACTCACATTTATACAGCACTTTTCTAGTCTTACCGACCGCTCAGAGCTTCGGACTACAAGCTACACTTTAACCATTACTGCATGCAGCACTTTATCTGCCACAGCCAATTTAGAATCACCACTTAACCTAACGTGCATGTCTTTGGACTGTGGGAGCAGCCCAGAGTACCTGCAGTGGGTCAAACATCCAAACTCCACACAGAAAGGCCAGGATGGGGCCCAGGATGGAGGCCAGGATGGGGCCCAGGATGGAGGCCAGGATGGGGCCCAGGATGGGGCCCAGGATGGGGGCCAGGATGGAGGCCAGGATGGGGCCCAGGATGGAGGCCAGGATGGGGCCCAGGATGGAGGCCAGGATGGGGCCCAGGATGGGGCCCAGGATGGGGCCCAGGATGGGGGCCAGGATGGGGCCCAGGATGGAGGCCAGGATGGGGCCCAGGATGGGGCCCAGGCCGTGCTCTGAGGCATCAAGTGTTAACCGCTGCACCACTGTACTGCCCTATTTCAGATCTTGCACCTGTGTCACAGCACCCTCTGACCTCTGTTCTTTATGTGCACCATATCTGATCTCTCCTGTGCTGGTTTACTGTTTCATGGTTTGGAGATCCCCCATGATCCTTCAAAGATCAGCAGGTTCCTGTGTCAGGGGAAACCTCGGCAAATGTGGTGGCAACACAGTGTGAAATATGTCACCGCTGTCCCATAACACACAGACGTGGCATCTACAGTTAGTTTAAAAAGCCATTTTCCTTGACCTGACCCAGACTAGTGGAAAATCCATCTGAACAGAAACGGGTCAAATTTGACTCAGAACAGCCTCAGTGTACAAACATTTGTAGCACCTGTATGGATGGATATGGATGTCATCAGTTCACCCACCAGATGATCTGTTTCATTCAGGTGTTTACAGCACTGAAACCAATTATTTCTAAATGTTTACAAACATCTATTTTATTTCCATGAAAGTTGGTTTATTTTGGGGGGGGGGGTGACTGAACTGCCCAAAAGATCATATCCATGTAACCATGGGTGGGAATTACAGGGAAGCTGGCTGGATTTGATCCATGGTGGTGTCGTGGTTTTGTCTGTAGCATCAGTCATGTGGCTTCTCCTCACTCTCCTCCCTCCTCGTTTCTCTCTCGTCCAGTGGCCCTGCTGAGGCGGCAGCCATGATGGCGCTGAGGCGTGTCAGAGAGACGGAGCGCTGTTTGAGCCTGGGGGCGGGGAGAGGAGCGTCAAGGGCGGGGTCTGGAAGGTGGCTGTATCGCTGGCCATCCTCGTCGTACTGGTACAGGCGGATGACGCGGCGGGCTGGGCGTGGAGCGGAGGTCGATGGCGATTCATTTGTCACCTCCTGATTGTTGCCGCCTGTCTCGTCTTCGGTTTCTGTAGACGACTCTTCAAAATCTCCGGAAGTCTCCCTCCCTCCATCTTTGTCCTTGCTCCTCTCCTCCCCTGCCACCTCCTCTTCTTTCTCTTGAACTAAATCCTCCATCTTTTCCTCCTCGTCCTCATCTGTTTCACTTTGGCTCTCTCCATCTTCTCCTATTAGATACAAACGACCAAACTCTCTCTCCTCCTCCTCCTCCTCTTCTATCTCCTTCTCATTGTCTTTATTTATTTCCTCTGCACATCTTCTCTCCCCTTCTTTCTCTTTTGCCTTCTCCTCCTTTTTCATGTAGTCGCACCCTTCCAGGTAGGCGGTGGTCTCCGGCTGCTCCTCTTGCTCTCGTTTGTGCCGGAAGCTTCTCTGAGGTTTGGCAGGAGGAGACACATTTGTGGCAGAGTCGTTTTCAGAGGCTGGGTTCTCATACATGGGTGGCAGGGTTGTCATGCTGACCTCAGGGTCATGGTCAGGTGTGTCAGTTTGGCACCTTCGTCGCCATTTTGGTGACTGCAGCTTTGCCCTGACTGCCCCTAAACACCTGAGAAGAAAAAGCAGACCTCTGCTGTAAAAGGGTCAGTCCACTCATGGTCATCTACTGGCTCATACTCAGATTATCTTTTGTCTCTCTGTACTTAATGATGTTTAAAAATATATCACAACTCTTATGATTTTGCTTGGGTCAAAACCTCTTTAGGAGGCACCAATACTCACCTAAGAACATGAGTCCTGCTCAAAGCTCCAGCGCTGAAGCCCAACACAAAGGTCAGCAGCACCGATGCTGCCACAGCTCCTGCAAACAGCTCTCCTGAAACACCCGCCTGGCTCTCCTCCTCAGACCCAGCAGCCCTCCTGAGCCTGAACGCAGCACAGCCCCTGCTTTGCTGGTGCTCGCCGTTATCCTGGAGCTTTTGACCAACGCGAAGCTCATACGGCCACAGTGTAGTTCCCTCTGTGTGCTGCAGGAGGCAGTAGTACAGACCGCTGTGGAGAACGCTGGTGTTGGGCACCACCAGGCTCCCGTCATGGTGCATGAACACGGGGTCCAGTTTGCTGTGGACACTTGGAGTCTGGAGGTCTCCAAAGGGAGTGTGCCAGTGCTGGACCACACCTAGAATTACAGAGCTGCAGAGTAAGGCTGATGATCTCTTTTGTAGCTGTAAAAATGATATAGAGTTTATTTTTTAAATGTTTTGGTTGTTTTTTGTGATTGCTTGTGAGATAATATGGTTGATGCTGAAGAAAAGGCTCCCATCTCCTGTTAGATCTGTTCACACATATGTAATTCTTCCATTTTTATAGCAGATATGTTCTTAATTCAATGTGCAAAGTTGGACTTCCAAGTTACAAGAACAAGTTTCTTGACAACCATCATTCCTGCATGCAGAGCGGTCTGGATGTCAGGTGGAAGCTTGAGGGTTTTCTAAGGAGCCTCCACAAAGTTGTGGTTGGGTTTAATGTCTCTGAAGAAGGCTGCTGAAAGCCACTGAAAAATATCTGACCAATACCAACACAAGCTGGGACAGGACCAAAGAAGAGGTCCCCTCAGCCACGCAACGGTTGTCAATGAAAAGATACGGAGTTATACAACCTGCGCATCACCATATACTGAATTCATCGGTAGCACATGATGAGGCCATCACTGTGAATGAAACTCTGGATTCAAACAGTTTTTTTCTTCCTTTGACTCTTTGTGATGCAAACAGCAGCACACAAGTGCCACAAACTGCAGTTCCTCTCATGTCCACTTGAGGCTGCCTGCAAAACTGAGTCAGTGTGCACAGACTCACACGCTGAAATGCTCAGTTTTACAACAGAAATCAACATGTTTACAGCCCTGTGGGAAGAACTGTTTAGGACTCTGATGAGCAGGTGTGCCAACAGAGCACATGTCTGCTAGGCTTCACCTGCTTTAACTTAACTCGCTGAACTGGACTTCATGACTGAGTTTGTGCAGCTGAAGCATTTTATTACAATTATGTGACAGATAATTTGTCCTGAGCCGTCCTGCAGAACCTGGAGTATCAGTTTGTTAGCAATAATCAGCAGGTGTGTGGGACTGGATATCCTTAATATGGCCATTTTAGGCACACAGCTGTGAGCACAGAAGCCCCACCCACCTGCTGCTTTTCAAACCTTCTGTTTGCTAAGAGTAGCCAATCAGAAGAAAGCTGAGTTGAAGGGGAGGAGCTAAAACAGCTTTTTATTTCTGATTATGAAATAAGGGTCTTCAGTTTGTGCTCTATAAATTATTGGTTACACTTCATAATCACGATAACCAACAGTTAGCTGAACTTTATTTAACTGTAAACAAGCAGTAAAAAAAGTCATTTACTACACGTTAGTAATGTTGTATTTTCTGTTTGTCATTTTGTGTAGTATCTTACACACATCAACATACACACAGAACAGTCACAAACTAACCAATGAGAGAAACTATTATGACCCCCCCCCCCCCCCCCCCCCAGCTCCATCTGCCTACCTACACATGATTTAACCACAACAAACATCATGAAGGTTATTCCAGTTTTTACTATATAGTTGCACCTGATAAACCAACTGTTTAACAGTTAGTAAATATTAGTAATTAAAGTAAATAAATTTTAACTAAAGGTTCATCATTTAGCAGTGATAGTATATATATATATATATATATATATATATATATGGTTTCTATTAATGTACAAACAACCTGATGAATATGAATTTATAAAAGTTCTTCCAGCACTGACACCGGGGCAGGAACACCTCTTCACTCACCTAAATCCTTTCCATCTCCACAGTTTAGAGTCAGCTCCACCTCTGGATGACCTTTGACCCGGCAGGTGGGCGCCACAGTCAGAGTGCCCCGGCCAGTGGCTCCTCTTCCTGGACAGGCTGGGATGGTCAGAAAGGCTGTGAAAGTTAACCAGCTGCTTAACATTTTAAACCTGCAGAGGAAATAAAAGTCAGCTGATTTTATGGTTCAGTAAAGACACGAGCGTGTGATCACTGAAGGGATTCAAAATGGCACCAATCAATGTTTTTATAGTGCCATCAAATTAAATGCATTTTTCTCTAGTATGCAAACTCGGCTCACATGGAGCTCAAAGAAAGGAATATTAGGCCTGCATCAGGTGACACAAACACAACGTAGACAGCTGTACACACTAACAGAACGGGGGAAGGACCGCACATGAACAGCAGCACACATGAGGAAACAGCCCCAGAGGTTTGAGCTTAGAGGGTAACCTCAAAAAGTGAAATAGCTGAGCGGCTGCACCCGCATCCAGGGTCAAATACAGAAACATTACTGTAAACTGTGCATCATGCAGAGCTGCAGAAGATAAAAAGAATCCCACTAAATTGTTACTATGAAGAGCACAACAGTAACCATCATGGCTGCTCCAGCATCAGCATGAGACACATCAGGATTGGATCAGAGTGTGAGCTATGCAAAGCTACTGCAGGAGAGTCTGAGAAATAAAACTGCAGAGCTGGAAATGAGCATAAGTCTCATTAAGGTCCTTTTAAAAGGATTTTAACAGGACTTAACTCTCATTTATGATCAAAGATGATTAGAATTCATGAGTCAGGTTTTTTACTCACATTAAAAGAGCACCTGAACGCCTCACAGAGACAGTCAGAGTGTATTTTATGAGCACAGCTTAAATGATACAGCAGCTAACGTACAGCTTCAGTGTGTCGTATTTACCTCGTGTGGGTCCTTCCTGATGCAGCAGTGTTGGAGTCACTTTCACAGGTGTGAGCTGGTGTGTGTGATGGCCCTGCTGCTGTTACAGGCTCCTTTCAGGAAAGTGTAAAGGGCAGTTTCTCACATGTCTTCTCCTGTGATGATGTTAAAGATTAATAACATCACACTGGCGGTGGTTTTGTTTTCACATGCTTTCTGTGCAGCTGCACTTCTCAACTGTTAATAAAAATACAGGTAAGCAGATTGTGGGCGGCTCTCAGAGCGTTCAGTTTAACTCTGCTGCCTGTGTTTGAGCTCGAGATCCATAATCCATAATGCAGGTATTGATACCAGAAAACCTCTGATATAATCAGGAACTCCCTCATTTCAAAGACAGACCATAACAGGCTGGGCTCCATGGAAACCGCTGCTGTAATGTAATGCTACTCTAATTTCCCCATTGTGGGACTAATAAAGGTATTCGTATTCGTAATCATACACATGAACACAGGAAATGGGAGGAGCTCTTTCTGCCTCGTTCTACCTGTGCAGACAGGTATCAGACTCATCACAGCGGTACAGCAGCTCATTCTAAAAACACTTGACTCCTGGACCGCACTACACAGGAAACCACTTAAACCCACCTGTGCTAGTCTGAATGAGCTGGACTGAGGTTACCTATGACACCAAAACAAAATGTGTACCGAAGGAAACCCGAGGAACTTGATCCGGTAAAAACATTAGTGTAAGAACACCCTCGTTACTGCAGACAGACGGCACACGAGCTGTGGAAGCAACCAGCGTGTGAATATACCAGAACAACACAACAGCTTCAGTCGGCTTCATCTCCTGCCTCAGTTTTAGTTCTAACAGCTGCTGAAGAAGCCTGAACAGAGAGGGTTAAAAGTGAGGGGGGGGGCTGGATGAACCTGCTCAGGACAGGCCCGGGTCTAGCCCACTGTAGCTGGGAGGGCACACTGAAAATGTAGGTGGGCAAGCATAAACGTAGACACAAAATATTAGGCTATATTTGTTTCTGGGGGGGTTGAATACAGAGACATACATATATACCCTCTCCATTTATCTGGGCTTGGGACATCACAGAAAGTACACAGTTTTGTGACCTTTTGTGGCTGGATTATACACGTTTTACTACACAACAGTACAACAAAAAGAGAACAGCAACTGCAAAAACACAAAGTGTGAAAAACTACAGAATCAGTCTTCTGTTTTTTGGGGCAAACTTTGTGTGGTTACTGCATAAAAGCTACAGGAAACCACAGTGAATTTTCGTAAGGGCGGCTCAGCATCTCACCCACGCTGAGTATATGAAGACTGAACTTCTCTGTTCCTCCTTAAACCCGATCTTCTCAGTGAAACTACAGCTACCTGCTGGAGTTTTTCTTCTTTGAGGTGAAAGTCGAGCACTCTGCCCTCCTCATCCTCAGACGCAGGGCTGTGTGTCAGTGCAGGTGACCAGAAAAACCAGCCTCACCATCCACGAAAGGCTTCGTTACAGCATCTGTGAAGGAACTGAAGATGAAGATGAAGGAGAGAGACACACATCAAAACAGAAATATTTCATCATTCATGCTTGATGTCGTTTATATTTCTGTAACACACTAAAGAAAATGTAACAAACATGCACACAGAGGCGCCTCCAGCCTTCACGTGTGAGCTCATTGCTGATATGTGTGGGTTATCTTCTAGTGGAGCGTCAGAGCATCCACACTGCTGAAGGTGAAGAACAGCTGCTGCACTGAGGCCAGTGCAGCATCTTAAATGAATGAGAAGTTTGATCTTCATCAAGGAATCCGTGCGTCTTCTTTGGCATTGACTGTAGGTTACATCTGCCTCCTGTGCTGTTTAATCTAAGCTGGACTACCTCTGATCTTCATTCAGGAATCCTGCTGAGGTAACTTAGGATGAGGCTAAATCAATAATTATTTCAAACCACGACTGATTATCTGCTTTTGGCTGTTTTATTGTAGGATTGGACTGAACACCAAAGTGTTTTTGTTGGTCACCACTAACCGATCACAGGAACTATACTGATAAAGTTGTAGTTCTCGACCATCTTCTGTCAGCTCCAATATTTACATCAACGCTCCAAATGGCTGCTTTCTGAGGAAAACTGCATTTTTTACTGAATGCTAAAAGCTAAACCTAAACACAGTTTTGATCTACTGTTGAATTCAGAGACACAAAGAATGTGGTGAAGGAGCCAATGTTGTGTTTGAGAGGCCACCAGTGATTTTTTTATGGTTCTCATGCTGATGCTCAGGCGGTCTGTCCTCAGTCAGATCTCACTGTAATTACTGGAACAGACACCAGAGGGCAGCAGTGTTTAACAAAAGCTGCACTAAAAACGGTTAAAGATGTGTTTTATTCCCTCTGTGTTGCAGTTATCCATCCATCCACTATCTACTGTTACTGCGTTTATATTTTAATGTAATTGTTTTTATTTATTTGTGATTGTTTCATTTCTTATTTTATTCTTCTCTGACAGGTTTCTGACATTAGACCATCAGAGTATTTATTTAGATTTTTTATTGTCGTCTCTCAGCTTTTTTAGCTGTTTTTTTGTTTGTTTGTTTGTTGGGGGGTGTTTATTGCTTGTTTACTTCACTTTGACAAGTTTTTAGAATTGACTTTATGGGGGGGGGGTGTAAGAATCTAGTAAAGCTTCAGTAAAAGTCTGAGGAAAAACTCTTTTTCACGCTTACCTTTTTTCCTGTTAATTTGACAAGTTTCTCTCAAATATTTGTCATATTTTTCCTCAGAAATCCTCTAGTTATCTTGTCTTATAATGTTGCCAGCTTTTTTTTTTTTTTGTAATGTTCCAATTTTTTCTTGTAAATTCACGTTTTTTCCTATAAATTTGCCTGTTATTTTTTCTTGTAAATGTATATTTTTGTTTTCCTTGTGTTTTTTTGGAAATTTGATCGTTTTCCTCTCATAAACCCCGCCATTATTAAGGTTTCAGGGGCTGGGGGAGGGTTCACTGACCCTGATGCACCGGTTTGTCTGAGCGGGCCGTGAACGTGTCTTGTTCTCGGTGAAGGCGGGCTGCTCCGCCGGAGCTCCTCCTGTCTCTTTCTGGGTGGTTTTATTTTTAGGGTCGCAGAGAAACCAGCAGAAAGCTGCTCACAGCACCGAGCTGACAGCAGGGGAAACACGCCGGACCCACCCGGGACAAGAGCGAGGGACGCGGTGAGAAGCAGCCGGGTAGCCCGAACTCCAACCAAATCATTTCCAGGTGAATTTAATCAGGCAGTGAAGCGCTGTTAGATGTGACTGTAACCCGCTGCTAGTAACGGCTGTTTGTTGTTAATGCAGATCTGCAGTTAAATTTTATGTTTACGGTCATTCAAACGCACGGAGAAATGTTGGCGTCGGCTGGAAAAAGAGGAATTCTGCGCTCCTCCGTGTCTTCGGGTTCCTCACTTTAACTCACAACATGAAAATATTTAAAGAAAAAACTTCTTCAAACGGGAGAAAAACTTCATCTTTCAAGCTAGCCAGCTTCAACAAGCACATCCGGTACATCCTTCAAAATAAAAGACGGGTTTCAGTTAAAGTTTTAATGATTGGGGAGTTTGGTTTGTGGGGCGTGTCCGAACTCCAGAAACACGATAAAGTACAACCAAAGTGTTTGCATGCTGTATGTTACGGATGACGAAAGAAACATTTACAGAAACTGGTGTATTTTGAAGGTTAGCTTTCCGGTTTGACTATAATCTCAGAGCCGGGGACTTCACAGCTGCAAAGCTGCGGGAAAACCATCTGATGTGAGGCAGAGGAGGCAGGCGGGCTGCTGTCTGCAGATTAATGCCACACAGGTTTCTACAACGCCCTCATGCGATGTTTCAACAGCTGTTTGTCGCACATCCGTCTCTGTTGGTGCCCACATGAAGCCACACCCATGTTTGGGTGGCGTTGGTCTCATTGCTCCACAGTTAAAGCTGTGTCTGCAGATACCAGCGGTTAGGCGCAGTCAGGCCACAGTGGCTTTGAGGAAGAGGAGCAACCTGAGAGAGAGGGCGTGTCCAAGCCAACAGGTGCAGACAGGTTACTTCAGTTCTTGAAGTGGTCAGTTCTGAGTTTAATCCTTTTTTTGGTTAGTGGTTCACAGATAGCACCAGGTGACAAAGGAAAAACCTAAAGCCATGACTGGACCCATGATTGAGGGTCCATCCAAGAAGTTTGTTTGTTCCTCTGTCTGAAACAGTTTTGTTCCTCCACCTTTTTATTCTCACCTGTTACAGCAGGTCAGGTGATGAAGGCTCAGCTCTCTTTAAAATAACCAAGGCACACATTTAAAGTAGACATAAAATAAATGCATTCAGAGAAAAGGCACGAACAAACAGGGCTAATTTTTTTAAAAATATGCATTTTGGGGGTTTTAGCCTTTAACAGTGCAGTGCAGAGAGTAGATGGGACAGTCAGTGTGTGTGTGTGTGTGTGTGTGTGTGTGTGTGAGAGAGAGAGATTGGGGGGGTGACACACAGGAAATGCTCTGGACTCCAGCTCAGGTACGCCTCTGGTTCATGGGTAGCCAGCTCAGCCGTGGTGCCCCCCAGGCGCCCCCCAGGCTCGTCTCTGTGTGGGATTAGGGGGAGTGCAGATAGCTGCAGTGATCTAATGATGTTCAGCCCAGAGTTACTGGCCAGATGTGCAGCAGAGGCGGACTGATGTTTGTCCTGGACCACACCTCCAGCATGGTCTTCACCTGTGCTACAAAATGATGAGCGCCCTCTGCTGTTCGAAAACAGACACGTTTCACAGATGTGATCTGAAAATGGTTCAGGTTGTTGAAACATGAGGATAAACAGCAGCCCCAGTGAAGGTCATCCTCTGCATACTCACAGCTTTCACTCATGATATTAAGGTGAAGCCAACAGGCTCAGAATAAACTTCTAACAGTGAAATGAAGCACTTGATTTGTAAAATATATGATGCTGAGACTGATGACAGAGAAGGAAGAGAGCAAGGAGGGAAGAGGAAAGAGAGCCAAAGAGCAGCAAATCCAGTGATGATGAGTTAGAGGAGGAAGAGGAAGAACAGGACGATGGAAGACTTGCAGTTAAGCTCACAGCTGCATAACTCCCTCCTTATGGGAGGTGTTTAGAGTGGGATTTATACATTAAATCTGCACCGTAGGTATGTTAGAGCTGCACGCCCTCCTGCTGTAACCTGACGTGCACCTGCTGAGAAACTCACCAGATCAACTCCGAAAGAGAGAAATTATCTTATCTAATTTAATAATCTATTTGTGTGGGGCATAAACATTTCTCCTCTTTCTGTATCAACGTGATGATTTTTAGGAGCTTTAAGGCAACTTTCCTCTGATTGGCTGCCACTAACAAACAGTAGGTTTGAATGCCTGAACCTTTGTTGCTGCTTTATGGCAGAAATTATGGTTTGTGTTGGTCAATACTGAGATTACAATCGTTTAACCTGATTTCTCACAGCTTTTGTGGATTTAATAAAGTTAAGAAGTGGGTTTCTGTTGACTTTAATTCAGATTCATCTGAATAATTAATGTGAGGTAAAGTAAAGCTGCTGCAGTCCAGTAAGGAGTGACTGTGGGGTTTTCATGGAGGGGATAAAGTGCAGGAGCATCCCTGTGAAACCAAGTTTTACTTTTTATTATCCTGTTTTAATATTCAGTGGAAGCCAAAATTTTAAATACAGTTAAAATGGATTATATAACCCCTTATGTGAAACTTCAGCCACTCTAACAGGATATGGAAGTACAGCAGGTTCCTGTTATATTATTACACTGTGTATTTGATATTGTTAGACACAACCTGCTGCCTCTTTACTCTGTTTCCTAAGATCGGGTTAAACCTGATGATGAGGTCACGTCACCAAACCGCCTCGAAACAGGAAGTTCATATATTAGTGTATTAATACAGAGGAACCGGCTCACAGTGAGACCCCAGAAGTAAAAACAGGGCTGAACATTTTTCAGTTTCAGCTTGTTGATGTAAATCAGTGGAGACACCATGTGATCATCACCACGACTCATGAAACTGCTGTAAATGTGAGACGGAGAAAATGACGCTGCCCTGCCTCCATCGCCCGCTGACTCATTTCCCAGTAATGCTGCTGAAGACGGTCAGATTAGCTTCTCCTAAACAGATCCTCTCAGGGTCTGCGCACTTTATTCACCGATGTTTAACGGCTGCTTCCTTTTCTGTGTTTACTCTTTCTTACATGTGAACAGAAATGCTCCTCAGGTTTAACACACTGCCAGGATTGTTATTGTAGATAAAAACCCAAAATATTTACTGATCAATAATTATTTGGGGTTTAAAAAGCATTTAAAAAGCAATAAATAAATTCATGTTAGAGGATCTAAAAATGCAATTTACAGCATTTAATCCATAAACAATTCTACAACTAATACACTGTCATTAAAAATCAATGCATATACATATCTACAAAGATCACCTTCACCTTCCTCATCCTCTCCAGGTCCTCTCTGAGCCCTTCGTATTCATCCAGCTTCTCGTGTTCCTTCTTCCTGATCACTTGGTATTACATCGTCTATCACCCCGTGTGAGGTTGGCTTAACTGACAATAAAAGGCCTTGAATAAAATCTTGAAAGATTTAAAGATCCACAAATGTGTCAGTTTCTAGTTATTAAATATTCACAAAGAGAGCGCTGATGACGGGAAACCTTTAAAAGGTCCTGAGACACAAACGAAAACAGGGGAGAGAAAGATGCACCGACCCCAGGGAGGAAAACCAGATGAGGCGCTAACTTTCAAAATAAAACTGGAACCTTGGCCCCTGTGGGACACGGTTGCGGAGGGCAGGAGTTGCCCCTGCCTACCGCTCCCCACTGATTGTCACTGCCGCCCCTGGGATGTGGGTGTGTGGCCGGATGTCTTGGCGTGGCTTCTGGCCCGCTCCCTTGGTGGCTGTGGCCTGGGGGTGGCTCGAGCCTCTTTGGCGTGGGGGGGTGGGGGGTTCTGCTGGGTGTTGGGCGGTTGGGCCGGCCTGCCCGGGGGGGGTCGGCTGGCTCTCTGGGCTCTTGCCCGTTGACCGTGGGGGCTCCGTCTGGGGTCTTCCTCCTCTGGGGTGTGCGCGCAGTTGCCATTGGGATGTGTGCCCTCGGGTCTTCTGTGCCCCTGGTGGGCCGTGGATGACCCGGGTCCCGGGGGGTGGTTGCGGCTTCTTGCCCTCATTATGGAGTACGTTCCATGACAGAGGAACACACATACATTACTACAAACTACAGCAAGACTGTGTGTGTGTGTGTATATACATGTGGATATATATGTGAATTGTATGTATGTGTAGCTTTTATCTTCTACCCCCCCCCCCCCCCCTTTTTTTTCCTCTTTCTCTTTTTTCTTTCTGCTTCCATCTCTTCTTCTTTCCCTGCCTGTCAGATCTGGCAAGAATAAATAAAATAAAAATACAATTAACAAGAATAGCCAAGAGAAAATTTATAGAGCACTTCTTGTAAAAGCAAATATGTTACAGTAATGCCTTCGGATTATCATTCCGATTGTGAAAACTGCCAGACATGACAGGTCAAAAAAAATAAATAAAACAAAATAAAACAGGAAGTAAACTAAGGTGAGTCCAAGGACGAGCTCAGACAAAAGCAGAGAGGAAAAGTAAAACATGGGTCGGAGTAGGAAGCTTGAAGTAAGTGATGTTCCACAGACCAGAACATGGCAGAAGGTCTGGGAATAATTTTAAACTCCACGAACACCTGCAGGCGGCTTCCCGACCTGGGAATCCTGGGTCCCCCATCCAGAGAACAGGACCTTCCTCCTCCCAGCGTTTAAAGCTCACTGCAGAGGTCAGTGATCAAACTGAGTGTTTTAGGCTCTTTTACAACCGTCAGTGTGTCAAACTAATATCAGTGCAGTACCTGTGGGGCTGAATGAACAGCTGATATTTATTGTTTATGAACATACTGACAGACGACTCCAACAGTCATCAGTGGCGTGCTCCTGTAATCAGCCCGTGCAGACTCCATGCAGTCGTTTCATATCGTTTTAGAGGCTGTTTTGTTTCAGGGCCATATTAGTGCCACACATCATTGCAAAGATGCGTGCTGCATTCAAGTGCTCATCGTAAAGGCTGAACCTCATGGACTCAGCAGTCCTGTAATGGGGAGGCACCGAGACTGAAATTCTGGGTACTGATATTTTTTAGTGTATTTGTTAAAATGCATTTTTTTGTGTTGCCCGCTGACAGACAGGGAGACACTGAGGCATCTCTTCCATCGTCTGTGTGTCCTGCTCTCTGTAACGCTCTTGTTTACGCGCTCTGTTCAAAGCAAACAAATCCTATTAATAATAAACGAGTGTCCTGCGTTCAGCCTGTTTCAGATTCATCACACTGGTTCATTTTTTACGAGTCGGTGCAGATACAACAGATAAACGCCAGTCACTGATCTTATCTGTCCTACATTTTTACTTGAAGCAGTTTTTGCTTCACTTTTATTTTTAGTTTATTTTTTAAGCCTGCATTATAACAGGACAGGTGAGGGTTGACAGGGTGTCCTGGTTTCCAGCCCGGGCCCAGTCTTACAGCCAGTCGGCTCACCAGGTTGAGCAGGTGACCTCGGTGGTGCTCAGTTTTTGCTTTGCTTCTTTATTATTATTAGTTATAAGGTTTGGTGTGCACTTTTTAAGTGTTTTCAGCATCACGGGGAAATCCATTTGTGTGGCTGTGAAGTATTCATTGATCCAGACCACCATCAGGAATCTGATTAGCTGGGGAAACACACGCTCATTATTCTGCTCTGTTGATCATCATCTCTGTGCTTATTGGCTCTAATTGACAGTGATATAATTACAGCTGGGCCTGATGTGTCCAGTGAGCGGTCTGCATGGGGGTTTAGGCTGAAGATGGTGTGCAGAGGTCGATTCATGTCACTTCAGTCAATTTCACACAGACATGCTGATGTGTGTGTTTATAACTGTGGCTGATGTGCTGACAGGTTTGGCCTCTGCTTCATTAGTTTCTGCAGCTCAGCCCAGTATGAAAAATCATTTCATAACGTGTTTTAATGTTAAAACATGTAATAAACGTGTAATAAACATGTAAACATGTTTATTACACGTTTATTTCTGCTGTAAATGTTTGAACTCGGGAGTCTGTGAATTCATGTCTGGAGCCTCGAGTGGACACTAGAGGAACTGCAGCTGTTGAAGAATTTACTGTCAGAAATATTAACCTTTGTTATTTTAGCTCTGATCATTCACGAGCATGAAGAACTGTAAATGAACTGATCCTCTCATTAAAAATGCTCCATTATAATCATTGCTGTCATAAACACCGGGGAGTTGTCATAAGGGGCATATTAAGATTATAATGGACATGTTGTTATGATATGAACCTGACAAACTTAGCGAGGCTCCTTAATGAGTTTGGGAAATATTCGTGACCGGGATGCTTGTGGACCGATCCCGTGTTTGATATTGAAATTGAGATCAGAGCTGAAGCGACCTGATGATCGTTTCCAGCCATGAGCTCGGTTGCAGAGCCCACACCTTCACGTGCACACAACACGTGTTAGATGTTACTGCTGTTGTAGGTTCCTGTGTGGGCTGGTGCCTCAGTCACTCACCCTCCCACCGGATCACTGAGGTCTGCTGAGCAGATGCTGCTCACTGTCTCACTGTTATTCTTTCAGCTGTTCAGGCAGCAGCTGCTGTTTATAAATGTGCTTATAAGATGAGTTATGTTACCTGGTAGTCACTTCTTTATCTGCTCTTAATGTATCCTGAATATTTAATGAACATCACAGCACTAAGTAGCATCTTAAACAGCTTCCATAACGACTGTGGTGTTTGATGGAGGAGTGCTTCCTGCTGAGGAGGACCTGCCGTTCCCTCAGTGAGTCTGAGTCTGAATGGATCAGTCCCATTCCTGGAAGACCAAATGCAAACAACTGACTGCGGTACTCAGCCAGCCTCTGGTGCTCCTGTCCCAGAAACATAAGCAGAGTCCTTCCTGTTTTTCTCTCCCTTCTGATTTATCGTCTGATGGGAAGCTGCTGCTTCAGGCTTTAGTGTTGCTGCACTCGCGCACAGAGGCCTGAAACTCTGATCATGTGTTTACTTTGCTGGTGACCGCCCGAGTTTCTGTTTGTCATCCCGTCACATGACTCGTGATGATGTGACTGCCGTGTGTGTGTGTGCTGCATGTTTAAGGAGGGTTTAAAGAGATCCTTGTTGTTCATCCTTATCCACACCACACTGTGTGCAGCTCCTGACCCAGTGTGATGTCTGTCTGTTGTTGTTAAGTGTTGAGTTCATGTCTGTTGGCCTCCTTTGGTCATTTGCTCTTATTTTGAAGGGTAGCTTTCCTTCATGTCCTCTGTTTGTTTTGCTTCCTGCTGATTCCCTGATTGTGTTCACCTGTGCGTGGTTCACCTGTGCGTGGTTCACCTGTGCGTGGTCCTCAGTTAGCTCCAAGGATTAAAGGCTCCTGTATCCGTTTTTATTCCTCACGTGCTGCCCGGCTCCTCCTGTTTCTCCCTTTGCTCCTCGTGGTTGTGTTTGGATTTATTTGTTGACTCCTCATCAGTTATCAGATCTTCCCTTCTGTCAAATTATTCTGGTATTCATTGTGGTATATTTTTGATATTCAGTAACATCAGCAATCAGGCTGAGCGGTCACAGGAAGGCGGTTATTAACTTGATGAGTCACGCTGTGATTTCCCAATCGGTGTTGACGCAGTCGCAGGCAGGGACAGGCCTGCTGGCAGCAGAGCGGGTGATTTCACAGAGGAACATGAAACTGTAAAATATGAACAATATGAAGACGTTAAACACATAATACAGACTGAAAGCAACAAGCTGCTGCAGAGAAAGCAGCTCTACAGTGAATATGTCACCTGTGTGAGTCTCATGTCTTAATGCTCCTCAGTATCACTCACTGCGACACAACACTTTGTAACAAGGTAACTAATTAAACCTCTAATCTTTCAGTGCTCTGGAGTGTGTAGTTATTGTGTTGCTGCTTCATTGTAAGCTTCAGT